>NC_091222.1:29321537-29561537 GCF_040958095.1 Procambarus clarkii
CAAGAATGTAAAAACACCTATGTTATGTACTCTCACAACCCAATGTACCTTCGTGTATATAAATAAATAAAATAAATAAATTTTTCACTCAGTCCGTCCTCTCGAGTGGTCACAGAAATAATACATTAAATTACCCGAACCTAACCTAACCTAACCGATGGATCCACACCTAGAAAATGTAGTTTATATATAACCAGTCCTCTATAGCAGTACACTAAATTTTAACGATTTTTGATAAAAGACGAAGAGGTAATCTAATTAAAAATAAGAACAAAATACTGTCATTAAGCAATAAACATTTTCTCGATGAATCAAGATGATTGAACACAAAATAAAGTTTACAAATGTAACAAAATGAGGAAGAAACATCTTGACAAGAAGTGTGTCATGCCCGGACACGGTAAGGCAAGAGGTAGATGCTGTCCACAAGGAGAGGGGAACTAGGGAACTATTAGGGGGGAAAGCGCCAAGCCATTAACAATATATAGCACTGGGAAGGGATCAGGAAAAGGATTTGGGATGAGACGGGGGGAAGGAATGGTGCCCAACCACTTGGACGGTCGGGGATTGAATGTCGACCTGCATGAAGCGAGACCGTCGCTCTACCGTCCAGCCCAAGTGGTTGGTCACAAGAAGGGGAGGAAGGGGACAATATATCTGACTCGGGTTATAAGCCTCTAAACTGAGCACTTCCAAATTCCTACAGTAATCGCTTGAGCATGGCCGTCGCGGCCTTTCATGCGGCGCAAACTTATCCTCTTATGACGACGCAAACAAAAACTTCCACAACTGTCTCGGAGTGTGAATGAATGAATGTGTGAACATACACACACGCCCTCTAGTTACTGGCGTCGTCTCGCAACCTAATGGTCTAGGGTTCGAATACCGCGCAAGACGAAGACGTTTGGACATTTATTCTCACACCTGATGCCTCTGCTCACCTAGTAGATACATTGGAGTTAGACAATTGTTGTGGGCACCCTGAGGAAAAGCGAGTCGCTAACCTAACCTAACCTAACCTAACCTAGGTGAACTAGGGTAGGTCTCCTGACACCCTCTCCACGACAGTAGAAAACTATACAAGATAACCTGGAGTACACTCTACAAACCTCGACGCCTTGTGTTGAAGTATGCAAACAAAAATAATTAATGAACTAAACTTAGCGATAACATCTAAAATGTTATCGCTGTTGGAGTCATAAAGCTTTGGTTACAATAGGAGTCGGGCCAAGGTTGCAGAGGAAGGTCAACACACCATCACTGATAGCTTGCAACTGTGCTTGTTGCTCCTTTTATTGCAGCTGTTGCTGTTATTGTCCTTACAGCTGCTACTGTGATTTTGTTCCTTGCAAATGTTGCTAAGGTTTCTGTCGTTACAAGTGTTCAAACTGCTTGTTTACGTTAAACTTGTTCCTGACTTTGTCGCCACAGCTGTTGCTGTCATTCTTTAATGGCATATAGCGGTCGCTGGTATCACTGCTACTGTGATATCCTTGTCACTGCTACTGTGATATCCTTGTCACTGCTACTGTTTATTCTTAATTATTATTATTAATTATTATTATTCGTCAGTGCAGTAATTACTGAAGTTCCTTGCATCAAGTCGCCTCTTCATTGATGATTTTTCTCAAGGCATCAAAACTGTGTCTTTGATGATGATATAAGTGGTGTTGGTAGTGAAAGGGAGGAGTGTGTTGTTGCTGAGGGCTCTGTGGCCATCTTCACTGTTGGTGACCTGGGTAGTGTGTAGAGCTGCTGCTGAGGGCTCTGTGGCCATCTTCACTGTTGGTGACCTGGGTAGTGTGTAGAGCTGCTGCCGAGGGCTCTGTGGCCATCTTCACTGTTGGTGACCTGGGTAGTGTGTAGAGCTGTTGCTGAGGGCTCTGTGACCATCTTCACTGTTGGTGACCTGGGTAGTGTGTAGAGCTGCTGCTGTTGCTGAGGGCTCTGTGGCCATCTTCACTGTTGGTGACCTGGGTAGTGTGTAGAGCTGCTGCTGAGGGCTCTGTGGCCATCTTCACTGTTGGTGACCTGGGTAGTGTGTAGAGCTGCTGCTGAGGGCTCTGTGGCCATCTTCACTGTTGGTGACCTGGGTAGTGTGTAGAGCTGCTGCTGTTGCTGAGGGCTCTGTGGCCATCTTCACTGTTGGTGACCTGGGTAGTGTGTAGAGCTGCTGCTGTTGCTGAGGGCTCTGTGGCCATCTTCACTGTTGGTGACCTGGGTAGTGTGTAGAGCTGCTGCTGCTGCTGAGGGCTCTGTGGCCATCTTTACTGGTGACCTGGGTAGTGTGTAGAGCTGCTGCTGCTGCTGAGAGCTCTGTGGCCATCTTCACTGTTGGTGACCTGGGTAGTGTGTAGAGCTGCAGCTGCTGCTGAGGGCTCTGTGGCCATCTTCACTGTTGGTGACCTGGGTAGTGTGTAGAGCTGCTGCTGAGGGCTCTGTAACCATCTTCACTGTTGGTGACCTGGGTAGTGTGTAGAGCTGCTGCTGAGGGCTCTGTAACCATCTTCACTGTTGGTGACCTGGGTAGTGTGTAGAGCTGCTGCTGAGGGCTATGTGGCCATCTTCACTGTTGGTGACCTGGGTAGTGTGTAGAGCTGTTGCTGAGGGCTCTGTGGCCATCTTCACTGTTGGTGACCTGGGTAGTGTGTAGAGCTGCTGCTGTTGCTGAGGGCTCTGTAACCATCTTCACTGTTGGTGACCTGGGTAGTGTGTAGAGCTGCAGCTGCTGCTGAGGGCTCTGTGGCCATCTTTACTGTTGGTGACCTGGGTAGTGTGTAGAGCTGCTGCTGTTGCTGAGGGCTCTGTAACCATCTTCACTGTTGGTGACCTGGGTAGTGTGTAGAGCTGTTGCTGAGGGCTCTGTGGCCATCTTCACTGTTGGTGACCTGGGTAGTGTGTAGAGCTGCTGCTGTTGCTGAGGGCTCTGTAACCATCTTCACTGTTGGTGACCTGGGTAGTGTGTAGAGCTGCTGCTGCTGCTGAGGGCTCTGTGGCCATCTTTACTGTTGGTGACCTGGGTAGAGTGTAGAGCTGCTGCCTCCACCGGGAATCGAACCTGAAACCTCAGGACTACGAATCCGAAGCGCTGTCCACTCAGCTGCCAGGCGCCCTGAAAGTCTATGGAGGAGCGAGGTCTAGCTCCTTATGCCCCGCTTACTACCCGTGTTGTATATGTTCCGTCATAATTGCACTGTTCTGGCGTTGATGATAATGGTGGTGTGTTTGACCCGTATGGCTTAAGTTGTTTGTGAGGTGAAGAAGGAGATAGTTCCCTAGGACCCAGGAGACGGTCCAGTACTGACTGAGAAAAGGTGATGTTCTCGTGGTGTGTACAAGCATGAAGTTCAACACATATCTAGTCCATGTGAATGTTTGAAGTAACTAACATCCTGGTGAATGTTTCACTTGCCCGTTGTCTAAAATAATCAATATACATTGACATGCATTACGAGGATACATTTTACCACAGCTCCTACTGGCCTAAAGTTCCAGACCCGACGAGAAAATGTCCATCAGTGAAATAATGACTGACTGAATAAAATATATGACCCGTCCATCCATTATGTGATGTTGCCAAACAAAATCTACCAGACTCCAGCAATCACTCGCAACACACCTGCAGATATTTCTCGCAACGATATATATATATATATATATATATATATATATATATATATATATATATATATATATATATATATATAACCTGTAATGTTTAATGTAGGTATTAGTAAAACTTTAATTTCACAAGTCGTCCAATCTACAGTAATTTTTCCGGAGTAATTATAACATTAGTTTTATAAGCGGATATTGCTTTCCTGATATACTTCATTAACACAAGTATAGGACAAAGAAATCACATTAACGAGAGGTATCAATAAGAATATAAATAGTCATCATTATGAGGATTCGAACCTGCACACTGTGGTCTTCCAAGTATACGCCCATTGTGCAGGTTCGAATCCTAATCATGGCTTGTACTGATTTTCTCATGATAACTATGTTAGCCTGTACAGGTTGTTGCTGACATTAAAGACAAAACAGCACCATGATTAAGACAATACACTTTCTCAACGTGGCAGACGTAAGGTGCCACAAGAGATAATGTGTTGTGGGAGCCGTCAGGAGATAACAATGTCATCACCACCTGTACTCACCTGCGGCAGGAAGTACACACCACAAGACAGGTGAGGCGGGAGATCATCACTAAAGCAGGGCAGTAAAAAGTGTGTTTGGGCGGCTTGCAGCGTGAGAGGAGAGGAGCTAAGAGGCCAGGATTTGCCCACGACGCAGCTGGACAAGAGGATTACCACAAGCTTATTAGCTGTGGCCTCCCCCCTGCTCATCACACAACCCCTCCCTGGCCCTCCCCCCTTCCTTGGCCCTCCCCCCCCCTCCCTCCCTACCCGCCACACTACTCCCTCTCCCTGCCCCCCTCCCTCCCTACCCGCCACACTACTCCCTCTCCCTGCCTCCCCCTTCCCTGCCCCCCACACCTCTCCCACTCCCACATAGGAGCCGGTCGGCCGAGCGGACAGCACGCTGGACTTGTGATCCTGTGGTCCTGGGTTCGATCCCGGGCGCCGGCGAGAAACAATGGGCAGAGTTTCTTTCAAACTATGCCCCTGTTACCTAGCAGTAAAATAGGTACCTGGGTGTTAGTCAGCTGTCACGGGCTGCTTCCTGGGGGTGGAGGCCTGGTCGAGGACCGGGCCGCGGGGACACTAAAGCCCCGAAATCATCTCAAGATAACCTCAAGATAATAACCTCCCCCGCCCCCGGCATGGGCAGTGATACTATAACTCCCTATCTCGATAAATACACTAAGAACCTTACACTTACAGCCCCTGACGTGAGAGCAAGTTTAGCTCCCAAACACACACACTGTCAGCAAGGCTGACCACCAGCCTCCTATAACTCTTATTATATTTCCAATTCTCAACCTTTACCTTCACTTGTGCCTATCTTCTTTATTACAAAATCTGGCGGGATGGTTAGTCACACAAGGGCACGTGATCACTTCAAGTTCAAGTTCAAGTATGTTTATTGAGATAAGCAATAAATACATCTCAAAGGGATAGAGCAGCTTAGGCTATTTCTACCCCCCTAGGGTCACTAGCGTGATCAGTGGCCTCCATTGATCACCTGCACATTAGATGTATTACGAGTATATCTTTAAGACGGCGGGAGAGGACACAGCAACTGTAAAGTTACACATGTACTCTTAGTACCCTTAACCCCTTGCTTAAAACACATTTGGAACCCCCGTTCTGTCTGTTGATCAGAACCCCCCGTCCTGTCTGTTGATCAGAAACCCCCCGTCCTGTCTGTTGATCAGAACCCCCCGTCCTGTCTGTTGGTCAGCACCCCCCGTCCTGTCTGTTGATCAGAACCCCCCCGGCCTGTCAGTTGGTCAGCAACCCCCCGTCCTGTCTGTTGGTCAGCACCCCCCCCCCCCCTCACACCGCCAAACAGCCTCTTCAGCCCTCATCCACCAGGCAGACACTTCCCCTCGTTACCCGCCACTTTGCCCGTCTGGTCTCGCGCTCTCATATCATCCACCATCTCACCCTTCCCTCGCCCCACAGGTTTTTTGTTGTGCCGAGTAGGGGGGACTGCGAGCGACATTTTTTAACCCCATGCCCGTCAGAAATGTGCTTCAAATTAAGTGCAGCGTTGGTGTGAAGCCGAGGCTCGTGTGTCCTCCCGCGGCTTCCAATGACGGCTGCTACCATGATTTATAAGGAAAATCTTGTAATAGAGAGCGCGCCTCGCCCTTACTCTGCCCCGCCCTGCCCTCCTCTGCTTTCCTCTCCTAGTCTCATGTCCTCATTTTTCCTCATCTTCGGGTGTCGTTGCACTCATGTCTCCTCTCATTCTTGCTGCGTTGAATGAGAGGACACAACACCCACTGAACCGTGGGTGTTGTGTACTTCAGCGACCTGAAGGCCAGACGAGTCTGGTTTCAGGGGCGCTGCTTCTAGATAAAAGATATCAAACCAAGATATGGTACCGTTGGTGGATTGTGGTCCCGTTCTCTCCTGCTCCACCACTCCAGCAGGAACACTGCATCTGTTATTGTTTTGGAAATTTTAGTCTCCAATGTTATTGTTGTAGGTCTGCCTCCGTGGCTATTTAATTTATCTCATAAACGTTTGAGGCGGCATATTGGTGCTCAACTTTAGTCCAAAAATTATAAAATCAGATGCATTCTTAGTGTCTCTGAGGTTGGTTTAGGCCAGTGGGAACGTGGGTTTGAAGGGAAGGGTGTGTTCAGAGGGATATGGGTGCAGAGATGGATAGAGGTGGGTTGAAATTGTATTACTTGGGTAGAGGGCTGGTGAAGTGCAGAGGGAATGAAGGACGAAGTAGATGAATTGTGATGCTTGGGATAGTCAGATGTTTTGTGACGAGTTGGTGAATGTTGGGTGGAGAACGGAATGTGGTAATATTTGGGTGTTTTTTTTTATTTAAAGTAGCTCTAGGTGTGTGTGTGTGTGTGTGTGTGTGTGTGTGTGTGTGTGTGTGTGTGTGTGTGTGTGTGTGTGTGTGTGTGTGTGTGTGTACTCACCTAGTTGTGTTTGCGGGGGTTGAGCTCTGGCTCTTTGGTCCCGCCAAAGTGTGTGTGTGTGTGTTTATTCGCCTAGTTGTGCTTGCAGGGTCGGGCATCTTAAGAACTCTTAAGAACCACCTTTCGACTATCATTATTCAATGCATTTCCCCGCGTTGTTTTTATATTTTTTACATTTAAAACCATGTATCGAGCTGGCTTCAACAACTTCCTCAACTAAGCCTTTCCACTTGTTGACGAGTCTTAGACTGAAAATGTTCTGACATCTGTGGCTCATTTATACTTCCAGGTTCCAATTTTGTCTTCTGGAACCATTCCTTTCCCCCCGTCCCATCCCAAATCCTTATCCTGACCCCTTCCCAGTGCTATATAGTCGTAATGACTTGGCGCTTTTCCTTGATAATTCCTTCCTTCCTTCTCATTTTACTGCTCCTTAATTTGATCATTGCTTCTATATCCACTTTGTCAATACCGTAGTATCTTCCGTCGTTATCATGTCTGCGCTACTGCTTCCCTCCTGTGTTGTGAGGTCAAGTTCCTTCAGTCTGTGAACAAATCCACAAGGGCCGTGACGAGGATTCGAACCTGCGTCCGGGAGCATCCCAGACACTGCCTTAATCGACTGAGCTACGACATTTTTTGTTCATTTGATGCATCACGTTAGTGTGATCTCTGTGTGCCTTCAGTCTGTCTTCATAGCTTAGTCCCTTAGTTCTGAACAAGCCTTGTTGTATAATGTTATATCATATCAAGTTTATATTGGTACGGGTTCCATACAACAGCAGCATATACAATAGCAGGTCTCATAAAGGATATATATACAGAAGGAAGGAATCTTTGTCCAGTTGCTGAAGGATAACCGGACGTTGCCAGTATGGCATATGCTGCCCTCGTTATCCTGCTTATGTGTCCACTGATGTTACATCTCGAATTATATCCATCGCTAAGTCTCTTTTTCATAAGTGGGAAGTTTCATTCCCTTCATTATGTACTGTATTTGAGGTCTTGTTCCATATCCTATCCTCATAATCTTGCATTTGTCAGGGTTAAAGTCTTGTAGCCACTTCTGAGACCATCTTGAAATGTACTGCAGTTCTGTTTTGATTCGCCTAATTAGCTTAGCATGATCAGCAAACATCGACAATAGTGAGCGATCCTGTTAGATCGTTTATGTATATTAGTAACAGGTTATTCCCCGATGAAAATCATCCCAAACACACGACTCGTACAACATAGATCTGACTTCAATAGGACTTAATATGCCTGTCGGTAAGCAATCTCTTTGTGACAGTAGTAACATAGACTCCTGACTAGTGCCTAGTCAATCCAGTTGTTAAATCCCTTCTAAATTAGAGTCGTACTCTCTTCCTCGCGTGTATAAAAACGTAGGTAAGAATTGATTGTTTTAAACGACTCGAAGTCTACTACAGTGATCACTATCTTCATTCTTCATATTAAATAAAAGTTGAAAACATATGGTATTAAAATATTTGTTTTTGTCCTACACAAAAATCTGATATAATTTCCATATATCCAAATGCTGAACTAATGGAACATAACAATTTAATTGTTCTCTCGAGCACTGAGAACAAAATAATATTTATAGTTGAGCAAGTTTCTATATGGTAATTAACTAATGATAATCACGGGCCTGAGGGCACGACAGCGAGCCAGACTAATGCTTCACATAAACGCTACAGTAATGAGCTTCATAAAAGCGTAACCAGCCAACATATTATCTCCAGATTACAGCTTTTTGTATAAATAATTCAATTTGGAACTAAAAGCAATTGGTTAATCCACTAGACATGCTGGCTCTGCCTGCACCCCCACGAACACTCATGAAGAGTAAACCTGTCAACGTCAACAGGTTCCTTACGGCACTAGGAACGATCATACGATGGGTTGGTATGACACCAACATACTACAGCAATATATGACAAATACTGAACACAAAATAATTAAAATAATGTATAATTTATACTGAGAAAACTAGAGTATTATTATGAGATGCGAGATTTGAATACTTTTGTATGTTAGTGTAAGTTTTTGTGAATTACAACGATTTTCAACCTGTCCCCAGACTATGGTCGTCCAAGCTGTGGTCGACACCAACCTGTCCTCAGACTGTGGTCGTCCAAGCTGTGGTCGACTCCAACCCGTCCCCAGACTATGGTCGTCCAAGCTGTGGCCGACACCAACCCGTCCTCAGACTATGGTCGTCCAAGCTGTGGCCGACACCAACCCGTCCTCAGACTATGGTCGTCCAAGCTGTGGCCGACACCAACCCGTCCTCAGACTATGGTCGTCCAAGCTGTGGCCGACACCAACCCGTCCTCAGACTATGGTCGTCCAAGCTGTGGTCGACACCAACCCGTCCTCAGACTATGGTCGTCCAAGCTGTGGTCGACACCAACCCGTCCTCAGACTATGGTCGTCCAAGCTGTGGTCGACACCAAGCCGTCCTCAGACTATGGTCGTCCAAGCTGTGGCCGACACCAACCTGTCCTCAGACTATGGTCGTCCAAGCTGTGGCCGACACCAACCCGTCCTCAGACTATGGTCGTCCAAGCTGTGGTCGACACCAAGCCGTCCTCAGACTATGGTCGTCCAAGCTGTGGCCGACACCAACCTGTCCTCAGACTATGGTCGTCCAAGCTGTGGTCGACACCAACCTGTCCTCAGACTATGGTCGTCCAAGCTGTGGTCGACACCAACCTGTCCTCAGACTATGGTCGTCCAAGCTGTGGTCGACACCAAGCCGTCCTCAGACTATGGTCGTCCAAGCTGTGGTCGACACCAAGCCGTCCTCAGACTATGGTCGTCCAAGCTGTGGCCGACACCAACCCATCCCCAGACTATGGTCGTCCAAGCTGTGGTCGACACCAACCCGTCCCCAGATTATGGTCGTCCAAGCTGTGGGTTGGTGCTCATGGCATGAACAGCCTGTTCATGCCATGAAACGGACAGTAAAACCTGGATCTATGGCACCGTAGACTTATGAACACAAGCATCAAAAACTAGCTGCACTAATGCAGATGTACCTCATCTATTAATAAAAAAAAAAAACTATAACAATTCTTCAATACTATATCAAACAGGCATTCAGCTACGGAATTCATCACGTACTGTATATATATAAGGGAATGTAATAGGCGTTGTCTTACTTGATAATCAAAGTCAGTCCCATTCAGCATCAGAGCCCAGTCCCATTCAGCATCAGAGCCCAGTCCCATTCGGCATCAGAGCCCAGTCCCATTCAGCATCAGAGCCCAGTCCCATTCAGCATCAGAGCCCAGTCCCATTCAGCATCAGAGCCCAGTCCCATTCAGCATCAGAGCCCAGTCCCATTCAGCATCAGAGCCCAGTCCCATTCGGCATCAGAGCCCAGTCCCATTCAGCATCAGAGCCCAGTCCCATTCAGCATCATGGTCCAGCCCCCCCCCCCCCCCAGCATCATGGCCCAGCCTTCCATCGTGTTGCTGGCAATATCTCTAGCACTGTCATGTTGGTGGCCACCGTCCACCTCAGCCAACTAGCACATCTCACATGGTTTACAAAGGGTAATACTCATCACCTCACTGTCAGCCTCATACACGCCCCTCACAAGAGACTACATCCTCCTCCTCCTTCCTTCTCTCTCCCTCGCCTCAAACATCCATAACATTATTATATAAAACATTTGATGATCCATAACATTAAATGCTCACCCGTTAGACAAGGTATAAATACACTCATTCCCAACAATATTGCACATTTATTTTTACCGCTTAGCGGTACTACTCATACCTTCCTAACTCTTATCAAGCTTCCTCTTTTTATCTCTTCCTCTGCCCTTCCTTTTCTGCCTTGTCCCTTTCTCCGTTTCCTCTTCCCTCCCTGTCCCTCTTTCCTCTTCATCTATACAATTTATATTCTTCACTTTCCCCCATTTCTCTCCGCCCTCTCCCTTCCCTCATCTCCCTCTCCCTCCCTCCCACATTTGACATGATCGCCAGGAAACGAGCCTCGGGCGTCAGCGACACACACATTCCACGTCGCTTCCACAGTGTCATTTTTCGTGTGGACATCCTCGTCCAAATGATCACGGCGGAGAATTCATTAATCAGCGGCACACAATCTCTCACATCCATCCTCTGCCTACGTCGGCGGGCCCCCACACATTACTGAAGCCAGTGCATCCTACGTCAAGACTAAAATAGATTTATAACTGTAGAGTCTGTGAAATAAAATGAGAACCGAACTCGCGCTCAAAAACCAATGCAACACTGTGAAGTCTCTGTCATCCTTCAGCAGTTCGCCCTAAAAAGACCCAAAGTCCATTCCTTGCACCCGCCAAACACCTGTTTATGAATGAAAACCGGTTTACACACGACTCATAACTGGTGACATCCGAATACTTCCGGAACAAGTGCTTCACTGACGACTTTTGTTCGAACCACAACGCTGTAAATGCTTCACTCACGTGCTACAAATACAAATAATGAACAACAGAACCTGAACACCTAACCTAACCAATGCCTAAATATGCACAATATGCTAATAGATAATAATATTAATTTATATTTGAGAAAAGTTCTGCTCTGAATGAACATAATGTTAAAATTGATGAATGCGTCTTTAAGGTCGACCGCTGTTCATCGTTCAGTGAGGCCGCCGGTTACTGAAGAACACAAGAACACGTTGAACAAAAAACAAAGAGTTCAAAGAAGCGCGACCAAACCCATACCAAGTGTCAGGAATAAACGAAACATTTACAAAATTACAAAACTTATAGAAACGTCGACATCAGAGGGCAGACATCTGATGCCGCTTCGCAATCTTTCAAAACAAATTCGAACCGAAAAGCAACACCGTTGCAAGAATTAAAAATATAAAAATGATCGCGACATGAAACTCAGGATTTTGGAAGACAGGAAAAATAGCGAACACAAACACAAATATACTGGAAACCACTTGCAGTTAATTATCTTAATTAGGCCGTAGATGGAGAGAAAAATCCCACAAAACCTGGTTATGGCCCATTAACCCGCCTGTTATCTTGGACTCTATATTAGTCCTGTGTAAACCTGAGCTGTTTCAACACACTCTTACAGGAACACAAACTGTGATCTCTTCTCTACCTCACTGTTATGTACCCACCCACTACACCCGCACTACACACCACCCACGACACACCACCCACTACCCCCACACTACACACCACCCACGACACCCGCACTACACACCACCCACTACACCCGCACTACACACCACCCACGACACACCACCCACTACCCCCACACTACACACCACCCACTACACCCGCACTACACACCACCCACTACACCCGCACTACACACCACCCACGACACACCACCCACTACCCCCACACTACACACCACCCACTACACACCACCCACTACACCCGCACTACACACCACCCACTACCCCCACACTACACACCACCCACTACACCCGCACTACACACCACCCACGACACACCACCCACTACCCCCACACTACACACCACCCACTACACCCGCACTACACACCACCCACTACCCCTCCTCCTCTCAGCTCCCGGTGTATCGTAACTTGTCACATTTGAGCAAGTTCTCCCGCGAGCCAAATGTAATCTTCCAATCGCCTTGTCTCTCAAGTTAGTGCTTCAGGTCTGGTCGTCTCACTTCAGCCATCCACTGTGAACTACATGAACTGCTAATGCTTTCAGAAATACATTAGGCTAAAATGTTCATATAAAATACGGAATTAAAAGAATAAAAAACTTAAGACTATTGAGGTGAGGTTCTCCTGTAGGTAACCCAATCATTTTCTGGCCAGAGCAAACGGTGCTTAACCAACTGAATTTTAAGCAAGCACATCGCCCATTGCACCACGCCATCAGCAGGCAACTCCATAATACAAACATTCACAGCTGATAGTATTGACAAGCAAGGAAGTGTTCCAACACATACAAGTAAAACATGGCGCCTCGGTGACAACCCCACAAAACATTATAGTCAACATATATAAACCGATAACATCCACCATCAACAACACCTGCCACAAAACAATGGCAACACAACAGCCTCGATAAATTACCCCTATGCATCACCTTCACGCCAACTCCCACCCGCTCTCCCCAACTAAACCCCCCGCTTTCCACCCACCCCAATAATCCCCATCTGGACCACTTTACGACGCCCACTAAACAAAAACCCGCCCACCCAATACCGAAAGGCGGAGGAGGAAAATGTATGCGACTTTTATAATACCTTTACTGCCCGCCACGACCCCCAAGAGGCCCATTTTTGACAGCAGTTTGAGAGTTGGTCAAAGAATCGGCTCCACGCGCCCCGCCCAGCCCCGCTGTACGCTTTTTCTCTCCATTACCCGGGATGGACCTGCCACTGCGCCACCCTCTGACTATTGCTGCACGACGGATCTTTGAAGACCTATACTTGCAGATGCTACTACTGGACGACTGCCTGAAGGCTACTACTGGATGACTGCCTGAAGGCTACTACTGGACGAGTGCCTGAAGGCTACTACTGGACGACTGCCTGAAGGCTACTACTGGACGACTGCCTGAAGGCTACTACTGGACGACTGCCTGAAGGCTACTACTGGACGACTGCCTGAAGGCTACTACTGGACGACTGCCGCTTAAGGGCCAATGTTGGAAGACTACCTAGTGAGCTGCCTCTGGACAATTACTGTCTAGGCTGTTAGCATCTGTTTAAGAGTATGGTTTTAAAACCATGTCATGATACAAATAAATGTCACGAGAACGTTTGAGGATCGTGGGAAGGTCAAGATAGAAAATGTAAGTGACCCATTCATGAAATATACCAATTGCATAATGAAACAATGAATAAGGATACATAAAATACTGTATTGGCAAAACTAGAGTAGGTGCGTGTGTCGGAGCTCGGCGCCATCTATGATCCAGGTGCCGAACTATAACAGTTGACCTTCCCATTACTCTTAGTTTCCCATCTTCTAGTCTGCTGTGCTGGGAGGTGACCAGCTACCAGGAACACGCGACGAAAGTCAGTGAAGCCGGGAGAATGGAAGAGTACTTTGGCCGATCTGGAGACGCTAGCGAGTGCGCTAAGGGAGGAGGCCTAGCTTGAAGACGTCTCCATAACTACAGCTAGCATAAGGGCTAGTAGAGCGTTGAAGCTCTCGTCTGAAGAATATAGTGTCTATCTTTGAAGCTAGCTAACCAGAGGAGTAGCGATGCTCTGGATCACTTATTATAGAAATTTGTAAATAAGAACGGTTGATTTTAAGTATTATTTAATTTCATATCCTTAAACACTACATTTTCACTAAAATTAGGGACCTCTGAGCTTGCGTAGAAACTTGGTTTTAAAAGAACCCGATTACGGAAAGATTCGTAACAGTGTTAATAAAATGCCCATATACACATGACACAACGTCGGTCACGTCTGAATAACTGTCGGTGACTGATTCAGTCAGTGGCAAGTCCTAACTATCTTAGTTCAGTAACTGTCCAAGGACTCTGTGGTGAACTGGAGATTATCTTTATCAAAAACAACTTAAATATTTACTTGTATTTTAATATAATAATTTCCGTTCATGTTAAACCCTCTTGCTAGTTGTATAGTAATCAAAAGGGCAAACTTGAACTTACTTGAACGAAATTAAACCACGATAAACCCTGGTGAAAATATTCCCTTACTCAATACAAAAGTGCCACTCTGTAGGGGATGGGGCGGGAGAGAAGGGTTGACGAAGAAGGAAAAAAGTTAACTGACAGTTGAGAGGCGGGCCGAAGGAGCACAGATCAACCCCCGCATGCACAACTAGGTGAACACACACACACACACACACACACACACACACACACACACACACACACACACACACACACACACACACACACACATTGAGCTGTGTGATTGAGCATCACACAGCGATGAGATTGAGCACCGTGGATCAGTGTCCGGGTGGTGTATCAAAGAGCACAAGAGCGCGGCAACATTAGAGCAGCAGCAGCAGGTGGCGGAGTGAGCCGGAGCAGAGCGTGCCCCCCAGCAGTGCTGGCCCCAGCAGTCCTCTACAGCACACACACAATCATCCACTGCAGAGTTTAAAGGGAAGGTGATCGGCGCGGCGGGAGTCGTCTGATAATCCTCTTAGTCAAATGTCAAGGTTATCACATGCCGCCGCCGCCTCACTGCGTGTGGCAATTGGCTTCTTTTTAGCATTTTTCTCTACTCTTTCAATGTTTGGATACATGATACTAAACTTGTAGTGTTAGAGGCGGCAAGAAGTGCGCTTTTTACGGCAGTGGTAACACGATTTACACACACACTTGTTTTGCTTGGAAACATGTCAAGTGACATCATTATTTTTGTATTTATATATTTACATATAGTTTTATTGTAAATTATATATTTTACTGTGGGATTTATGATCTTGTAACCGAGTAGACTCCATCAGCGGGCGGGCGGGCGTAGGCACCACGCGTGGGCGGGCGGGCGTAGGCTCCAGCAGCGGGCGGGCGGGCGTAGGCACCACGCGTGGGCGGGCGGGCGTAGGCTCCAGCAGCGGGCGGGCGGGCTTAGGCTCCAGCAGCGGGCGGGAGGGCTTAGGCTCCATCAGCGGGCGGGAGAAGGCTCCAGCAGTGGGCGGGAGGGCTTAGGCTCCATCAGCGGGCGGGAGGGCTTAGGCTCCATCAGCGGGCGGGAGGGCTTAGGCTCCATCAGCGGGCGGGAGAAGGCTCCAGCAGTGGGCGGGAGGGCTTAGGCTCCAGCAGCGGGCGGGCGTAGGCACCACGCGTGGGCGGGCGGGCCTAGGCTCCACGGGTGGCAATAGGGTTGTAAAAGTGTGTAAGACGTCCACGGGTCTACAAAGATTTTTTGTTAAGCTCGAGGCGTCACCTTTATTCTGTGTAATCATCTTTCAGTTTGAGTGTTCTTAACGAACAAACTTGAGCCCAATATAGCGTGGCTTTTATGCACATAAGTAAGCTAAAAGCCATTCACCGTCTTTAAGCAAAGAAAAAAACACTATTACAGATTCGTCGTAAGCTACTCGCATTTCTCTGGAACCCTTCCCCGCACCCCACAAGAACCCATCACCCCCTCTCACCCCAACCCCCCCCCCCCAACATCGCCCCCTTCCCAGCATTTACTGGTCACCTCCTACAAACTAATCCATTTTTTGTCACGAAAAGTTTAATTGAAATTGAAATCTGCTGCTTCGGGTAACAGAGAACTGAAGTCACACGATATTAATTACTCCAACGTGTCTTCTGCCTTCAACCTGAGGGTGGTAGTTAGGGAATTCGTCCCTAACTACCACCCTCCCTTTCTCCTTTAGTGAAACACAATATTTATCTAAATTAATCATAAGTTTCAATGTTTGTAACTACGTCAGGAGACGGTGTCCGATGCGCACTACTGCGTATCAATAAGGCTTTTTCTCCAAGTTTGGACGAGGGAGCCTGATGCTGTAAAATACTTCATCTGTTTTTTTAAGGCCTTTGGAATAGCCACAATGGGTTGCTGAGTAGCCTTATAGGTCTGTATTAGGATGTAAATAGTCATTGTTTAAAAGAAAGGGGCTGTAGAGTATATTGCCTTTTGCTGCTATAGATTCTACCGTATTTAACGCGCCTTAACAAAATTATCACACATTTTATACTTCAAACGGGAATTTAACCTGTTTATTGTAGCTAGAACAGGATCTACATCTTAAGTTAAGAGGTTAAGAGGCGAGACCAAAAAGCTAAAGCTCAACCCCCGCAAACACAAACAGGTGAGTACACACACACACACACACACCAGTACATACACACACCAGTACACACACACACACACACACACCAGTACATACACACACCAGTACACACACACACACACACACACACACCAGTACACACACACACACACACACACACACCAGTACATACACACACCAGTACACACACACACACACACACACACACACACCACTACACACACACACACACCAGCTTGAGGAGCGTGAGCCAGGTAAAGCATGTAAGCGCTAGTGAGCCGTCGACGACACTGGGCAGGGGAAGTGACCCATTATCCACACAGCTCATCCACCCATTGACAACTCCTCCCCCTTTTTGTTCCAGATTACCCGCGGACACTTCACCGCTCGCATGCAAAGCACTTAGCGCTAATTTCGTGGTCATTACTGCTAGTTATGTCGACAAGAAAGGACAGGATACATGGGCTTCAGTCCTCACTAACAATGCACTCGCGCCAGCGAATAAAAAAACGCGCGAACGTACACGTTCAGGTACGCACCATCAGGTTATCTTGAGGTTATCTTGAGTTGATTTCGGGGCTTTAGTGTCCCCGCGGCCCGGTCCTCGACCAGGCCTCCACCCCCAGGAAGCAGCCCGTGACAGCTGACTAACACCCAGGTACCTATTTTACTGCTAGGTAACAGGGGCATAGGGTGAAAGAAACTCTGCCCATTGTTTCTCGCCGGCGCCTGGGATCGAACCCAGGACCACAGGCTCACAAGTCCAGTGTGCTGTCCGCTCGGCCGACCGTCAATCAGGCTGGAAGTTGAGGCACAGGCTATAAGGTGTGAATGATAGATGAAATTGTTTATGTAATAATCTAAGATGAGGTCTGATAAAGACTTTTTGTGCCCTCTGTAATGCTTTTTGCGCTACCGCTCACAGGATGAGTATGGGGTGCACAATAACCTAGCCGCCTCCAGCAGCAACAAACAACAAGCTATGACAACAGGTCAGAGGAACAAGCTCTCTCATCAGTGGACACACAAGATACGGGAGACATGCTCACCACCTACAAAATACATGACTGGAGAAGGTAGACAGGAACACACACTTGTATTAAGTACCAAAATGAACAACGGGGATATCGGAAATCACTTTCGTCACAAACTTTAAAATTAGTTGAGGAACACTGCATATTCCATAAGTAATTATGACAGTAATCCAAAAGATTGGGAAAGAAGCAGGACTAAAGTCGAGGCTCAACTAGGTGAGTACACACAGCATCATTGTATAAAATTTGCTCATTAGGATTTCTATGTTTTTTTCTATTTTAATCACTTTTTAATAATATTTTCCATTTTTGTTATATATCCCTTGCGTCCGCTGAATAGTTATGTACAGCAACTACAGCTGCTGTTTATAATGAAACTAGAACAAAAACAAAAATATAAATTACGTAAGCCATTGTGTCGTGCATGTTCCAGCAACAACAGGATACTGGAACGAGATAATTAAGAGACGTCACAGGGCGCGGTTCCTGGGACATGGACAGACCAGTGAGGCACGCTACTGAGGAAGGTTCCTGGGACATGGAGAGACCTGTGAGGCACGCTACTGAGGAAGGTTCCTGGGACATGGACAGACCTGTGAGGCACGCTACTGAGGAAGGTTCCTGGGACATGGAGAGACCTGTGAGGCACGCTACTGAGGAAGGTTCCTGGGACATGGAGAGACCTGTGAGGCACGCTACTGAGGAAGGTTCCTGGGACATGGACAGACCAGTGAGGCACGTTACTGAGGAAGGTTCCTGGGACATGGAGAGACCAGTGAGGCACGCTACTGAGGAAGGTTCCTGCGACAAGGACAGACCTGTGAGGCACGCTACTGAGGAAGGTTCCTGGGACATGGACAGACCAGTGAGGCACGCTACTGAGGAAGGTTCCTGGGACATGGACAGACCTGTGAGGCACGCTACTGAGGAAGGTTCCTGCCACAAGGACAGACCAGTGAGGCACGCTGCTGAGGAAGGTTCCTGCGACAAGGACAGACCAGTGAGGCACGTTACTGAGGAAGGTTCCTGGGACATGGACAGACCTGTGAGGCACGCTACTGAGGAAGGTTCCTGCGCTTACAGGTAGCTGAGAGGGTGGGCCTGAGGTTGCTACAGGTCGGCAAGGAGCAAGTCATTAGTGAAATCTATTACTAAATAACTAGTGGTCATTATTACTAGTCCTGTCATCACTACTATTGCTGTCATATATTGACAATCTCTCCAGGCACACCTTCCCTTCTTCAAACATCAGAATTTGGCAGATAAGTGTGTGTACTCACCTAGTTGTACTCACCTAGTTGTGTTTGCGGGGGTTGAGCTCTGGCTCTTTGGTCCCGCCTCTCAACCGTCAATCAACAGGAGTACAGATTCCTGAGCCTATCGGGCTCTGTCATATCTACATTTGAAACTGTGTATGGAGTCAGCCTCCACCACATCACCCCCTAATGCATTTCATTTGTCAACCACTCTGACACTAAAAAAGTTCTTTCTAATATCTGTGTGTGTGTGTGTGTGTGTGTGTGTGTGTGTGTGTGTGTGTGTGTGTGTGTGTGTGTGTGTGTGTGTGTGTGTGTGTGTGTGTATTTTACCTCTCTTTGTATTGCTTATTTGTGTCTGCAGGAACGAAGTGTTAGCTCTTGGACCTCGCCTTTCTAACCGTTGGATGCCTAATTTGTACAGACTCCCGATGTATTTTCTCCATATCTATATTTCTCTCTCTCAGACACACCACACACAAAGATGCATCTACGACAGTTAACTCCCGGGTACCTATTTACTGCTAGGTGAAGAGAGGCATCAGGTAATGAAGTGCCTAATTGTTTCTCTTTCCCGTCGGGAATCGAACCTGGGTCAGTGGATTGTGAATCATGGACGCTGATCACTCTGAAGCGTGTGCAGCATCACCTCTTGCACTATTTTAATATGTAATACGTGTAGCCGGCCAAGTTCTCCATGGATGGTTACTCCATGGAGTCTAGGGGAGCCAGTCGGCCGAGCGGACAGCACGCTGGACTTGTGATCCTGTGGTCCTGGGTTCGATCCCAGGCGCTGGCGAGAAACAATGGGCAGAGTTTCTTTCACCCTATGCCCCTGTTACCTAGCAGTAAAATAGGTACCTGGGTGTTAGTCAGCTGTCACGGGATGCTTCCTGGGGGTGGAGGCCTGGTCGAGGACCGGGCCGCGGGGACACTAAAGCCCCGAAATCATCTCAAGATAACCTCAAGATGGAGAACTGGGCAAACAACAAAAAATATTAATCCAGCAAAAATATAGTGTTGCTGGAATAGTGTTACACCTGTGTTAAAGTGTGTTCTTGTGAATGTGTGTGTGTGATGATGCCCCGTCACCACCACACAACATCCCAATCCTCGCTGCCATAATACCTCATACCTGAAATAAAATCAAATACAGCCTTACCAACGCTTAGTTTACTTCCTACATGCGTGGGCGGTACTCAAGATGTCCCGGGGAGGGGGCAACTGTTTACTCTCGGTAGTTGGTAAGGATATTGGTACCTCACAGCGTTACTCGCCGCTCGTTGGCAAGCAATGCTGCCTTTGAATGAGTGATTTACAAGTTACGCTAACATGACAAATACTTGTAGCACACTTGACTCGTTACGCGTCACAGAGCCTAAGTACCTCATTGTTTACTATTGCTGGCTCGTATAATGAACCAAATAATAACATCGCCGTTCGTATAATGAACCAAATAATAACATCGCCGCTCGTATAATGAACCAAATAATAACATCGCCGTTCGTATAATGAACCAAATAATAACATCGCCGTTCGTATAATGAACCAAATAATAACATCGCCGCTCGTATAATGAACCAAATAATAACATCGCCGTTCGTATAATGAACCAAATAATAACATCGCCGTTCGTATAATGAACCAAATAATAACATCGCCGTTTACGCTACAATACAGAACGAGCAGCACCATGTACCTAGTTCTATATTTACGAGTAACTTGTCTAACTAAGTTGCTTGTCTGTTATTAGTTGCTAAGACTTCATATAAGTCTTAGCAACTAATAACCACATGATAATGATCCTAATAATAACCAGCCATTCATAACTACATTTGTTACAACAGGATATCACTGCTAACAAACCATGTCGGGGCGATATCACGCCAAGACAACAGATGTCGCCACGTTCTGGGTGGGAGAGTGGCTCCAGAACCCCAGCACCCACGAGGATGTTCCTCACTACAGCTGTGATGGATGACATCCTCAGGCAGGTTAATGGCCACGCTAAACTCCTAATGGTAAAACACTTTACTAAAGGTCCTTGCTAGACATCGCTACCCTAGCAATTATTTGCATGATTATTTTGCAATTCGTCTGAAGGATTCATCTGAAGGCTTCACGAGCTTGTGTTATGCCTAACATTAAAGGCAAATATTACTGTTCAGTCTAACTGTCCCAAACACATGGGTTACAATCTTTTCAAGGGATCTTAATTCCTGATTCTTGGTTCCTTCAACATTAGCGTTGATTCCGTACACACTGACCGATTCATTTCCAATAATTTTACTGGATAACCGAGCATCAATTTGTTACTTATATTCTTAACGGCATGATTTCTGTATGCACTGTACGCAATAACTAAACTCTTATTGGTAACACGCTCGTGCTATTAATGGTGAGCGTCCAATATTTTATGTTAGGCACTTTCAAAGGAACGGAAAAGACCTAACTAGACTAGCCTATTATCACAAATTCTCAAAGCACTTTAGAAAATCTAAGGAACACTTTTCATAAAAAAATCTAATAATTTGCACACAGTAACTATTAGTTAATTTAGGTAACTATTTATTTAAGCAGTGAAGTTCAGTGCCTTCTTTTCTGATGTATAGATATTTTACCAGGACTCTAAGATACTAAATTTGCTTCCGACCTCAATACAGCTTTACAATAAATTTATAATTAATTCAACCTGTGAAAGAATTTAGAAAAAGGGATAGAATTCTCATACCAACAAATGAATAGGTTGACTCCGTAGCCTATCCTGGCAGATCGCCAAATCTGCTCTGTGAAAGGACACATCATCTCTGTTTACCGAAACCTCATAAAAATATAACACTGGAAATGAGACCTACTGAAATCCTCATACATTACAAATTATATTAAAAACTATACACTGGTATATTTTGGTTATGAAAGTAAATTTCATAAGTCGCTGCAGTGAAGGCAAAGAAATATTTTTGGCTAATGGACCACCAGAAAGAAAGTACCAGTATGTAGTGATGAACCGCCAGAAAGAAAGTAACAGTATGTAGTGATGAACCGCCAGAAAGAAAGTAACAGTATGTAGTGATGAACCGCCAGAAAGAAAGTTACAGTATGTAGTGATGAACCACCAGAAAGAAAGTACCAGTATGTAGTGATGAACCGCCAGAAAGAAAGTAACAGTATGTAGTGATGAACCACCAGAAAGAAAGTACCAGTATGTAGTGATGAACCGCCAGAAAGAAAGTAACAGTATGTAGTGATGAACCACCAGAAAGAAAGTACCAGTATGTAGTGATGAACCACCAGAAAGAAAGTACCAGTATGTAGTGATGAACCGCCAGAAAGAAAGTAACAGTATGTAGTGATGAACCACCAGAAAGAAAGTACCAGTATGTAGTGATGAACCGCCAGAAAGAAAGTACCAGTATGTAGTGATGAACCACCAGAAAGAAAGTACCAGTATGTAGTGATGAACCGCCAGAAAGAAAGTACCAGTATGTAGTGATGAACCGCCAGAAAGAAAGTACCAGTATGTAGTGATGAACCACCAGAAAGAAAGTACCAGTATGTAGTGATGAACCACCAGAAAGAAAGTACCAGTATGTAGTGATGAACCACCAGAAAGAAAGTACCAGTATGTAGTGATGAACCGCCAGAAAGAAAGTACCAGTATGTAGTGATGAACCACCAGAAAGAAAGTACCAGTATGTAGTGATGAACCACCAGAAAGAAAGTACCAGTATGTAGTGATGAACCGCCAGAAAGAAAGTACCAGTATGTAGTGATGAACCACCAGAAAGAAAGTACCAGTATGTAGTGATGGACCACCAGAATGAAAGTACCAGTATGTAGTGATGAACCGCCAGAAAGAAAGTACCAGTATGTAGTGATGGACCACCAGAAAGAAAGTACCAGTATGTAGTAATGAACCACCAGAAAGTTGGCTTTTGTATTTCTGAACTTGGACAAACTAGAAACTCAGCAACAAATATAAGACCTAATCTCTCCTAGCAATTCTCGACCTAATCCACGCTATCTTATGCGTAACAGTACATATATATGCTATACTACGCCAAGGGATATTTAAGTTTAGAATTTTTACTTTATTTTCCGTATTCTATAAAATTATAGCACAGATAATGGTTTACTAGTAGTAGATTACTACATGTTTGAAATCAATACTTCAAGAGAATGGGTTGCCTTTTCACAAAACGTAACAGCTCTCATATATATAACAACTTATAACATCTCGCAGATAACTTCCTTAACACATGTACAACAAAACGTGTACTGTAGATATAATCAAATATATATAATACCCATTCGTGAATAACAATTTACTTCTGCCATCTAATGACATCTTGATATCTTGTACAATTCAAATATTATAACTAAACCAATTTAAACACTATAAAGCCCAATTTCTACCACCTTAAAACACACAATCACTCACCAAATATTTTACTAGCTATGCTCAGAAAATATTAAAATCGGGAATATTTATAAAAGTAGATTGTTATTTCATGTTTACCCTAGCCGTTGAAACCCATTTTGGCCGCCTCACTTTTAGCACCAAGCATAATCCCTCGCCTGTGACAACGAGCGTCTAGCCTATATTAACCCTCCGTCTACACCACCACCACCACAACCTCGCCTACAACACCTAGTCTACACCACCACAACCTCGCCTACAACACCTAGTCTACACCACCACAACCTCGCCTACAACACCTAGTCTACACTAACACAACCTCGCCTACAACACCTAGTCTACACCACCACAACCTCGCCTACAACACCTAGTCTACACCACCACAACCTCGCCTACAACACCTAGTCTACACTAACACAACCTCGCCTACAACACCTAGTCTACACCACCACAACCTCGCCTACAACACCTAGTCTACACCACCACAACCTCGCCTACAACACCTAGTCTACACCACCACAACCTCGCCTACAACACCTAGTCTACACCACCACAACCTCGCCTACAACACCTAGTCTACACCACCACAACCTCGCCTACAACACCTAGTCTACACCACCACAACCTCGCCTACAACACCTAGTCTACACCACCACAACATCGCCTACAACACCTAGTCTACACCACCACAACCTCGCCTACAACACCTAGTCTACACCACCACAACCTCGCCTACAACACCTAGTCTACACCACCACAACAACAATACAACTTGCCCGTAACAGTTCGGTAATACCAGCAAGTCGTCAGGAATGCGAGTCGATGTTTTGTCAAATTAAAAAAAAAATAGAAGATCAGGTCTGAAGCAGGAAGCCATTGCCTGTCTGGCTTCAAGTACAGAGATTATCTCGGGCAACTGCCAGTCTTACCTGCTATTAATGTTATAAAAAATTAATTGTTCTGTGTGTGCGCGCGCTTATCATGAACTTACTATGTATACTGGAAAGCGGGTATACATTAGGAGGTGGAGTAATTAAATGGCTGTTCACAGATTGTGTCGTGAATATGAGGCTGTTTATACATATGTATGTGTTGACATGAGACTGTACAGAATATACGTGATCATGTATTGTATATACATGTACATATGAAACTGTTCACTGTAGTGTGAATATGTATATGAAACATTATCCATGAGATCGTGTATGTATCAATGTTAATATACGAGGCAGTGAATACTCACGTTGAACTAATCATGAGGTAGTTTATATACTATGCAGCTCGTGTACACACAATGTGTATACACGAGGTCCTGCCTCGAAGGTGTGTACATCAGGTAGTTAATGTACGAGGTTGGACAAATATCCACTGTCCATGAATGTTTATCAGGCTGTTGTAAACTTAAGGACGTACAACTGTAAAGCCGTGTACACAAGATGTCACAAGGCCTAGGCCCCTAGGCTCAAATTTTACATAAGAACTTGTTTTTTCCCCTTTTTAGCACGGTCAAAGTTGCCAGGTCAGAGTGCAGTGGCAAAACTGAAGTGCTTTACTAAGCAATCCATTCACATACTTTAGTGCCTTGTTTTCACCTGTTGCTCACGGTACTACGTTATTCATGAGAGGAGAATGTACTCAATGCTTTCGAAGTATGTGAATCATTAATGTCCCCCATCTTCTCTTTCATGCGACATGCTTTATGGTGTTACACTATTTTTTAAGTTACGCTAGAAGGCTCTGCGTGTAGTAGACGGTGACTGACCAAGTCATATTAAAAAAGAGCAAGTAGAGTGAGTGAGTAAGTGTAATTGCATGCCGGGTTACGCTCGCGGTGTCCCGTCTTTGTCATATGACGCTTTGACACTACAGACTGTTTTTGGCATCTTCCACCTTCCTTAAACTTGTTACAAGCTTCTACAACTTTGTTCACAAAAAGATAACTTTCGTCTGCTTTTTCTGCTTTTTTTTTCTTAGGTTTGATTCATAACTTCTTGAAATTACACGTTTCAAAAATTCCTCCTTATCTATTTTGTCAATGTCTGTTACTATTTTGTACGTAGTGATCATATCGCCTCTTTTTTTCCTATCTTATGGCTTTGGAATGTTTAACGCCTCGCCTCTCCTTGTAGCTCATGTTCTTAAGTTCCGGGAGGCATTCAGTAACATGTTTTTGCACTCTTTCTAATTTTTGTGTATTTGAGATGTGGACACCACTCCACTGCTGCATATTCTAATTTTGGTCTCGCCTTTTTGTACGAACTATTGTACGAACAGTCTTTAGTATTTATCTTTCCCTATATCTAAAGGCGGTTCTGGAATTTGCTTGTGTAACAAAGGCTGCACTCATAATATCCTTTGTGTTCCTGTGGTGACAGCTTACTATCCTGTACCAGTTCTAGATCTTCTCCTTGTCAGTTTTTAATGTCTTTTCACCATTTGTATATTAAGTGTTGCCTGTTCCTCCCTATTCCACATTCCATTCCATTACGTGATATTTGTTTTCGTGGAATTCTGTCTGCTGTATGTTGCTGCACTCCCTTGTCTAGGTCAACTTGGAATTAAACCTCGTGTCGCTGAAAGCCACAACTCGAGAGAGATGTGATAACTAAAATGATCTATTAAATATACAGGCCCAGACAATTCAAGTGTTAGGGGAACACAGAGAGAAACTAAGTACCAGAATGAGGCACATAATAACTAGAGAGAAATGGTGAACAAATGGTATTTGCTAAGAAGCGAGGTGGTAGGAGCCAACTTTATACACATCTATCGAGGATCGATAGATGTGTATCGATTAGGTACACAGTATACATCTATCTGCACATGTAGATATGACAGCCCAATAGGCTCTTATCTGTAGACCTGAAGGCAGAGCCGGGATCAAAACGCTCGAGATCACTTCCACAAGCACAGGGTGGCAAGTACACAAGTGTACCCCGGCTGCACCTTCCCCTTCACCAAGTCTTCCGTACCAGTGGCCAGGTACAACACAGGTACACCTAAGTACACGGGTACACAGGTGTAACCCGCCCTACAGCGACCAGCACCAGGTGGCCAAGGACACAACACACATACAAGAAAAGTGATGAAAAGTGTGTTCCCGGGTGAGGGGAGGAGGGGGCGGGGGCTGGTCTAAGCCTCCACACCCCAACACCAGATTTATGGCTTGGAGAAAAAGGAAACTGCCGTTAGAAATAAATACATATATCTTTAACGAAATATCGAATTTAGAGCAACAAGGAGTATAACTTGTTTTCCTGGCTGTAAGTACACAAATTACATTGTAAATATACGATAATAATGTGTAAATAAGAGTAAAATTGCTAAAGAATGATATCGGTATTCATTAATAATAAAAATATACCACTTCTGTTTATCCTATCATCAACTATACAATATACAGCATATATGATGAACCAGCGGTACCACACAAGCAGTCACCCACCACTTATTAAGACCAGGTATACAGTAGCTTATTCCTCGTTTGCCATATGTATATATATTGCATACAAATACATTCACTTTATGCTTCCAAACCGCTTCCACTCAGCCTTGTCCCTTACCGCATCCTATGGGTTGTCCACACACACTCCTCACCTCCCACACGGCGTGTAGTCCCACCTTCTCTGCCTCTCCTCATCTTCGTCTTGCCCTTATATTCACTATTCACCACTCTAGCATCTTCCATTCGTTCCACATTGCCGAATGACCGTAACACGAGTTCCTTAATCTTGCTGTTTACCGACTCTTGAATTCCACATCTTCCCGTCATATTTCTTGCTCAATCCACTCTTACGCCACACATGTTCTCAGATTATTCTTTAACTGCTGCTCTTTTTCTTACGTTCCAACTACACCACCGTCTTGCCAGTCCCACCAATGTCACGCAGAACTCTAGCCACAACTATTCCTATGCAGGCGATGAGTTACAATAACGTGGCTAAAGTATGTTGACCAGACCACACACTAGAAGGTGAAGGGACGACTACGTTTCGGTCCGTCCTGGACCATTCTCAAGTCGATTGTCTCTCACAATCGACTTGAGAATGGTCCAGGACGGACCGAAACGTCGTCGTCCCTTCACATTCTAGTGTGTGGTCTGCTCAACACCTATTCCTACCTTGTTTTTCCTAGCCATTTAACCAGCCACTTTCCTCATCCCTAAGTAGAGAGGATCTCTAGTCATAATGGCTTGGCACCTCTCAACATTACCTTGCCTTCCTCACCACCGCTTAGCAGTGCCATATCCCGGGTATTTAAGGTGGTCGGCCACTTCCAGCATTTCAGCGTTTCTACGTTTTTCACACACATTCACTCGCGGCTGAGTTGACAGCGCTCGGGAGTCGTAGTACTAACGGTTCGATTCCCGGCCGAGGCACAAACAAATGGGCAGATTTTTTTCCACCTGATGCGTTTGTTCACCTAGCAGTAAATAGGTACCTGGGACTTACGACAGCCGTTACGGACAGCTTCCTGGGAATTGTGTAAGATAAATATATATAGTAAACATAAGAACAAATAAATCGAGTATAAAGGCGGGGTCCAAGAGCTAATAGCTCGATTCTGCAGGCACAAATAGTAGATAGTTTTCTTTTCTCTTCACCGCAACTCTACTCCCATATTGACTCTCCTCTCACATCTAAATATAATATTTTCATAGTCCCCGTAACTCTCACAATTATAAGAGCTACTATCTGCATAAGGAATAGTTAACATGGTTTAGCTACTCCTGGGTCCATACACTAGGTACTCCAACTAACAATATTAGCTTGACCGCCCTCGTGACCCCATTCATTTGTGTACTGAAGAGCTACACAACCATGATGCATTACTACATTAATAGGAAACCAGTCACCCAATACATCATTAACTATTACAAGCACTGCCATCTTGGCAAATGTGAAAATGTTCACAGAATATACCAGTGCTTCGAAAACTTATGTCTTGTTCATCAGCGTCTTAAGTCCTATTATTAACTGTCACGGGCTATTTTGCACCTTCGCATGTTTTCTCTACATCTTGTCTACATACAAGTCTTCCACCATGGAACCCTTCTTGTCCATCAATGATAATTTTCTTTACTTTCCTGTACTCTTCCCATTACTATCCTGTTATACATTATGCCCACTTCACTATGTAAAATAATGTCCAGTTCTCATAACACAGCTCTCATATGAACAAATCCACAAGGGCCGTGACGAGGATTCGAACCTGCGTCCGGGAGCATCCCAGACACTGCCTTAATCGACTAAGCTACGACAGGGTTAAAAAGAGTTGAAACCGAACTTCTACTGAACCCGTAGCCTCTCCGAGGCACAAACCAGGATTTTGATGCATCACGTTAGAGTGATCTGTGTGTAACAGCTGTCATATCTTATGCCCTTCGCACATAAGCAAATACAAATACGATCACATTAGCACACTCCTAAATTTTCAAGCATTCTCATCGCCTAATATAATGTTTTAATATATCTTTCATATTCGTCATGCTCCTATTTTCCAATCACGCCTTCTCTCGGTATCAATAAAATCCATTTATCATCCACATGGACCCTCTGTTCTCGGGGAATGAGGGGGGGGGGCAAGGAGGCAAAACTACAACCTTCTGAACCTTCC
The DNA here is from genome assembly GCF_040958095.1 of Procambarus clarkii. NCBI lineage: Eukaryota > Metazoa > Arthropoda > Malacostraca > Decapoda > Cambaridae > Procambarus > Procambarus clarkii. The sequence continues at coordinate 29,350,194 of NC_091222.1, forward strand.
CAGAGATCCGCTACACTAGCCAACAACATTCCATACCCACGTACATGCTATACAAACTGAAAACCACTATCGTGGTGATCAATATTCCATCCACCTGCACTTTCAGGAAATATAACCCATGTGGATGAAATATGCATTCCCACAATAGCGTGGTTTGCAGTACATGGACATGGGGATGGCATGGTACCGGTGTTCCAAAAAGGTTTATAAAGCGGGTCGAGACTTGTTGCAAAGGTTACAAGCATCGGGTTGCAAGATCATCCTTTCACGTTGAGTCGCTGTTCAACGTTCTCGTATGAGACTATTGGAATGATTTACAGTTTATTGGGATCCAGTTTGTACTCTGGTTGACATCTATAAATACGTACTTAAGAAACTGCTGGAAGTATATACTGAAGAGGAACACTTCCCGGGCCCTGGTGATCTCGTGTACAAACAAGTGGTTGGTATCGCAAAGAGTTCCACCTTTGGCGTCTTATAAGGGAATTTTTACATGGGCACTATTGCACAGAAAGTCCTTGTTACATAGACCTAAAACCTCACGCTTATTGTTGGTACGTTGATAACATTGCTACAGGTACTCGACATTAAACTTGCTACACCTTAAAGACTCATTCAAGCGATGTTTCACTTAGGAGATGGAGAGTAAGATAGGCTGCCTTTTCCTAGATGTAATAGTCTCAAAGGAATGGTTAGGGGAGTAGAAATAGCCTAAGCTACTCTATCCCTTTGAGATGTATTTTTTTCTTGTCTCAATAAACATACTTGAAATTGAACGTGAAAGGAATGTGGTTTTCACACTGCAGTCTACACTAAGGGAATCACCATAGGAATGTGCCCTAATGTCAGTAGCGAGTACACCGACAGGTACAAGCGAAGTGTTGGCAATGCCTATGTCAACTGTGCTCTCACACAGCTGCAGCTGCAAGCAAGTTGACAAATAACTCTGTAGAGTAAGGTAAGTCCTAGTCAATAATAAATACTTTAACCGTCAAACGGATATGTCGAAGAAATCATTAAAAGGAAGGTGAACCGCCATGATACCTCTGACGAAACAGCCAAGACTATGTTGGTTCTATCATCAGTTTGTACAATTTGTATTTGTTCAAACACATGTGTTGACAACTGAATGTCTGACCCATGTATTAAACTATTGTACAGGATTTTTTTTCCACAGCACCAAACGGAGGAGTCCAAAAAGCCATTACTAACAAACGTGACCCGCTACTGACACCATCCAGAATATATAGTGGACAATCTACTACAATAGTAAGACCGGCTACTCTCCCGGAACCAAGCGAAACGCCTTTAAAGACACGAATGTCTTCTATACCTTCACATGCCTACTTTGGGATTATCAACCCCCAACAATCTCAATATCACGCACGCTATCATCTCTGTCAACGCTTCTAACAATACACAAATAACAAAACTCAATCAAAGAACATAATTTCCACACAAAAGTAGATCACTCGAGATATCCTGACCAACAACACCGAAATAATCCACATACACAATGACAACAGAAGATTAAACATAAGCGAAGCACTATTCTTAACTCACAGCAACAAAAAAAAATATATATAATACATATATATTATATATATATATATATATATATATATATATATATATATATATATATATATATATATATATATATATGTATATGTATATATATATATATATATATATATATATATATATATATTTTATATATATATATATATATATATTATATATATATAATATAATATAATAATAATATATAATATATAATAATATATAATATATATAAATAATATATATATATATTATATACTTTTTCCTTCAGCTTTCACTGGGGAAGGCGCCCAGAACTGGTTCATCAGTTAAACTTACATCCGTGGTCACTTGCCTTCGGTCAAACATCGACGATGTATGCTAAGGAAATAATTCTACTCTCGTCCGCAATTAGTCAAAATTAAAAAATGTTCAACAACTTGTCAAGAACCCAAATATTTTAATTAATTCAACGCCTAACGTATAAACGAAACGGTATTCAGACGTTTAAATTATATACCGGTTTAACCTGAAATATTAAATAATTTTTATAGCCTTTATTACATGCGTTTTTAAACCCTTGTCGTAATACCTCACAAACACAGGTTCTAGGAGATAGGAAGCTTACAAAGGTATAGAGTACCCGGGGACTCGAATCACCTGCCGGTGAGTGTGTGGGAGCCACAAGGAATGACTTTAGAGGGAAAAGAAGGAACTACGAGGAAAACGCGCCAAGACATTACGACTATATAGCACTAGGAAAGGGGGGTCAGGACAATTATTTGGGGTGGGACGGGAGTGAAGGAATGGTACCCAACCACTTGGATGGTCGGGGAATGAACGGCGACCTGCATGACGCGGACTTAAGAGGGAGTACTTACCTTATTGATGTTCATGTTCTGGGTGTTGGTGTACTGGTCGAAGCCCAGCATGCAGTCCGAGTAGCCATTCTCCGTCTTGATACCCGAACCGGGCTGCCCGCAGAACTGGCCGATGTTTCCGATATTGCCGATATTCCCGATGTTGCCGATGTTTTCACGGTACCACGGATACATCTTGACGGTTTATGCAATAACCAATTTACAGACTTGTAGTTTCGGGTTCACAATAACAATCCACTATTTAACACTTAATATGTACACAATAAAATTAGGTTACTGTATTTCAAATAGCTAAAAATTTATTGTAATATATTATATATATATAATACACTGATTTTCAGTTTTTTTTTCACTATCTCACACAAACACAAACAAAACACAAGTCAAAGTTATCGCTAACACGTTTTCCGCCGAAAGAGAGCTACACAGGGCGCTTCAACATGGGGTTATGCCAGGTAAGCAGCTGCTGGTGCCTGGGCCTGTGCTTTGAAACTGCTTGCATTAAAAGTATTAACTTAGATGCACTGGCCTACTCTACCGTAAGGTCCTGGCTTTGAGGGCTTTTTCTTGAGGGTAATGTATTTGTTATTTTGCCCTCGATGGTTGCAGGGGTCCTATACCCACTTGCTGGGTGATTATTGTACACGCTTTTTGTAGGTCCTTCCACGCTGTAGATACTGGATCCTTGCTTGGTATGGGGCCGCCACCTGCTGAAGGATTCCAGGACTTATTGTATTATCCTTGTATTATCCTTCACTTACTAGAGGTCCATGCGCCTGCTATCGGCTCTCCGCCTATTTTGAGGTCCAACAATTACCGCTCACCACCGCCTGCAACAAACAATTGCCACATTAGTTACAATCGCCAGAATGAAGCAAATTTATAATACATATAATCTAGTCATGCGTTAAAAAAATTAAGGGTATAAACAGTGGCACGCGGTTGTAGGAAACGCGCTGCTGATCACCGCCGCTTACTAGGGACACTTAATATTGTGAACTAAGTTAGTGGTACCTGGCCCCATCAACACAAGTTCTTTGCAGAATGAAATATTACTATTATTTAGATGCGATTTTCCCCAACAAAAAACTATTTTTAAATGTGCAAATATTTCATAAGTTTGTAAATTATTGACCTAAATGCATCTCTCCAAGAAAATACTACGAGAATATTCAGTGTCCTGTGCAGCTGCCAGAAATTTAAAGCATTTAGTTTCAGAGCTCAAAACAATAAAAGCTTTAAATTCATAGTCTTTACTCTTGTCTTTGTCAGCAGTAAACAGAGATGCCCCGGATATGTTGAAGGCGATGATAAAACGTGCTATTCAAACTAGGTACTAAAGACCAGGTCATAAACTCAATAAATGGTCTTTCAGCGTGATAAACCTTTGGCGGCCTTTTATACCGGAACATTTAAAACGACAACTGTGCTAAACTTTAAAAATACAAGACAAAATTCCACAAATAACCCAGAACTTATAATAGGCTTCCCCAGCCCCAAAAACGATACCTCAACCAAAAGCCTACAGCAGTCAGATATATCCAGGTCAAACCCCTGCACTCTGCTTCAGTGTCGTCTGATCAATAACAAAAATTATCCTAACATTACGTTTTATTGCTTTCCTATATGTACGAACCACACACACACACACACACACATTATATATATATATATATATATATATATATATATATATATATATATATATATATATATATATATATATATATATATATATATATATATAACACACACATTATATACACACACAATAAATTACACATCACAAACCATAAGCATATTACCGAACATTCGAAGTGATAAACATAACCATGTCTTCCTTTACACATGCAGTATGTTACCCGACGTACACACAAATACTGTTATGACTAGGTACACAAGACCATTTACAATAGACATTCTGACAATTCAACAAAAGGTTGCAATCTTGGTGTAAAATTCTTATATCTCTCCAGAATATCATCAATCTTTCCGTTGTGACACATCCAGACTATTTGTTCAGGAACGGTCATTATCTCAGTGTTTCTATATACATTAATCAACGAGGAAGGAAGTAGAAATCGGCACTACTGAACTTTGACAAACGGGAAAAAGATTTTCTATTCATGTTACAAAGAAACTAAACTAACCTAACCTTCCTAGGCCTAATAAACTCTGCCCGAGGCCTAATGTGGTACATATATGTGCTTTGGATTATTTAACATTTTTTTTCTCTTAGCCTCATCTTTTTCAGATTATAAAGTGAATCGTACAAAGTTCTACTATCTAATTGCTTAGTACGTCAATGTTTGTACTATGCTTATTGGGGCGTAGACGATGAGTTGTAGAATTGTTAGAATAGCATCATGACTGGCTGGCAAGATTGACTTTAGCCAGCAGATGGGCAGATCTTCGCCCCTGTTTGAGATAAAACCACCAAACAAGGAAACCAAGAGTTGTGGATTACAATGCTTTCTCATTTATATAACTAAATTTTCTTAAATACATATTTTAGGAGTCGAATTTTGGACGTGGGGATGAGCAGATGTGTTTGTGGAGCCCTCCGCTGCTCCTGGCGTCTGATAGGCGGACGTGCTTGTCGTCGCTATCGGCCGTCGTGTTGACTGATGAGCCTGTAGCCTAATGCTGGGGGTTGGTAAATGTGCTATCATGGGGCTCCTACTCACCTCCACTCAGGCGGAAGGAGTCCCTAGGACTCACGTTCACTTGTATCACTGATTATGCCCTTGTCTGCACGATGATCTTCGATGTGCTACAGATATAGTTCATTTATTATGCACCCCATACCCATCTTGTGGGCGGTAGTGGAAAGGGTTACAGAAGTTCCAATTGAACTTTAATTGGTACAATTGTTCAATTGGTACAGATAAAGATGGACGAAATATTTGGTTTCCAATCACTGCCAGGAAACAGTGGTGGTGAAATTTTAAAACAATGTGGCGTTTTCAGAGTTTCTAAAGAAGTATGATGATGACATTATCAATCTACCTAATGGGAAAGGATCGGTGCAAGTGATTAATTTGAGCAGATATGTTTCTGTGAGGGATGCGCCCTCACAGAAATGTCGTAACTGCTGTCACCCAACCTGGTGAGGGTGAGGTAAGCCAGGAGAATGTACATGTGGACGCCCATAACCTAGTCAGTGCAGCTGCGATGCTGAAGATGGTGTTGACCCTGGCGAGGTGACGATAGAACAAGTGATTGGTTGTCAACTGGATGTAGATGACCCCATGAGTGATAGCGACGAAGAAATGTCTGTGCAGAAGGCACAGGGAGGGAGCCGGTCGGCCGAGCGGACAGCACGCTGTAGTTGTGATCCTGTGGTCCTGGGTTCGATCCCAGGCGCCGGCGAGAAACAATGGGCAGAGTTTCTTTCACCCTATGCCCCTGTTACCTAGCAGTAAAATAGGTACCTGGGTGTTAGTCAGCTGTCACGGGCTGCTTCCTGGGGGTGGAGGCCTGGTCGAGGACCGGGCCGCGGGGACACTAAACCCCCAAATCATCTCAAGATAACCTCGAGATAAGGCAACTCCACCCTCTTCTGTAGGGTCTCGTAGAAAGGGTAAGGGTCGTGTGAAAGCTGGTTATGTAACCTGTCGTGTGAAGGCACGTGAAAAAAAATTGACACAGATTACTGAACTGAAACGTATGTAAGACTGTGCCGGTAAATTAAGTCTGTGAAAAAATTGAGTAGGTGGTTGCCACTGATGTTCACCGTAAACAAGGTCACAAAGAGTTACCGAAAAGTTACGAGGGCACAATACAACCGGTGAGTGGTGATAAAGTTAAAAATCACAACGATAATGCGTGGTGGGAAATTGTTGAACAGAATTGAGCCATGAAGGAAAATATTAAATATAGATTTCGAAAATGGAAAGATGACACTTAATGTAGAGTGAGATAATGATTGATAAAAAAAAAATTCTCAAAATCACACGCGGGAAGCCTATTATTTTTTTTATCTGTGCTACTTTAAACATTAATGACCTCAACTATAGAATCAAACAGTTGCAACTAATATCTTTGTTTACATATCATAAATTGGATGTGCTTTTAGTGTAAGAACACAATGCACTAGATGTTAAAGAAACCTGATGTGCTGCTTGATTATTTTGAAATCCTAATAAATCCTACGAACCTGTTGACAGGTGGTACGATGATATTAATTGCTAAACAAGCCCACATAAAGGTTCTTAATACCGAAATGTATGATAATGGTAATGTTTTAAATGCAAGGATTTCCATTCTTGAAACCATAATTCTTCTGCTTAATTTAATAATGTATATGTTCCCTCTGGCACCCACAAGAAGAAAGAGTTGAGGAATTGTTCTCTAAAAGAGTTTATTTATTTATTTTTTAAAGTGTCCAAAAGAAAGGAGGCAGAAAAATATGGCCTTTTAAGGAATTATATTTTAAAGGAATTAACATACTGAGAGATGAAATATCTGAAGGACAGGATTTTATATTATGTACAAGGTAAATTAGAGAAATTGTACACAAAAATGGACGTAGACCAAGGTATGGGGAAGTATTTCCTTGGAAATTGTACACGGCTTTTAACCCAGATATGGGAAACTGGTTTACTGAGAATTTAGTGATGTATAAATGTAGTATTTCTCTTGTAAATTGAAGTAAATATGATCTTTGTATTGTACATTATTTAATAAAAAAATACGTATATTAAATATTATATTATGAAAAAAAGCGTCTTACGTCGGCATAGAGGAAAGAGACGGCTGGTTGTGTTGGAACTGGGGGAAAAAAAGATAGGCCGTACTGTTGGCAAAGTGGGGGAGAGATAGCTGGTTGTGTTGGCAAAGAGGTGGGCCCCCAAGATAGCCGGTTGTGTTAGCATAGGATAGGTGTTAGAGAGGTGGGGTGGCGAGATAGCCGGTTGTGTTGGCATAGGATAGGAGTTAGGGAGGTGGGGAGGCGAGATAGCCAGTTGTGTTGGCATAGGATAGGAGTTAGGGAGGTGGGGAGGCGAGATAGCCGGTTGTGTTGGCATAGGATAGGAGTTAGGGAGGTGGGAAGGCGAGATAGCCAGTTGTGTTGGCATAGGATAGGAGTTAGGGAGGTGGAGAGGTGAGTTAGCCAGTTGTGTTAGCATATGATAGGAGTTAGGGAGGTGGGGAGGCGAGATAGCCGGTTGTGTTGGCATAGGATAGGAGTTAGGGAGGTGGGGAGGCGAGATAGCCAGTTGTGTTGGCATAGGATAGGAGTTAGGGAGGTGGGGAGGCGAGATAGCCAGTTGTGTTGGCATAGGATAGGAGTTAGGGAGGTGGAGAGGTGAGTTAGCCAGTTGTGTTAGCATTTGATAGGAGTTAGGGAGGTGGGGAGGCGAGATAGCCGGTTGTGTTGGCATAGGATAGGAGTTAGGGAGGTGGGGAGGCGAGATAGCCAGTTGTGTGAGTTAGGGAGGTAGAGATAGCCGGTTGCTAATACTTTTGCAAACCATAACACAGGCGAGTCACTGGTGCAGTCATGCCAACGAAACCGGGAATAGCCTAACAGATACTTTTTTCCTCCTGTCATTCATTTGTTTCCTATTGCCACATATATTTTTCTTTATTTGTAATTTTCATTTATTTTTCAAATAAAATCAATCTACCCATTATATACCCTCTCGAATCGGTAACTAACAATTCTCAAAGTTACTATTTATACAAAAATAAGTAAATTTATAGATTTTTAAAAAGTCAGCATTATATCAATTTAAAGTCTAATATAACAAATTGATTCAAAATATGACAACACTGATTCATTATAATAATCTGCCTGTATTAACTACAATCAGAATATACGAATACAAGCCACATAACTATAGCCTCAATTCATCACACAACATAACATTAATGAACATCAATTTACAACAATTAAAATTATCCAGAACCTGCTATGTAACAACATAATATTGCAAAGGAACAAGCACAAGATAATTCAACAAACACAGTAAAAAAAAAACAGTACACACGAAGGCCGCTACCCTAACACAGCACAACCAAGTTGTAATTTATTTTGACCAAACCACACACTAGAAAGTGAAGAGACGACGACGTTTCGGCCTGTCCTGGACCATTCTCAAGTCAATTGTGTCACCCAGCATCACAATCGAAATGAGAATGGTCCAGGACGGACCGAAACGTTGTCGTCCCTTCACTTTCTAATGTGTGGTTTGGTCAACATATTTCAGCCACGTTATTGTGACTCCTCGTCTGCAAGTTGTAATTTAGTAAAGTACAACAGTCTTCAAGAATACAACCAATTTAAGGAGATACTCAATATACAAAACGGTTAACCCGTATCCTAAAACCTGACACGCACAGCAGTGCAAAGTCGACAATAGACCATTTAGAACACCCATAAAACTCACTAGAAAGTATGGAGCATAGAATTACTTCCAACCACCAATCTCATGGAAGGTTTAAACTATTCGGAACCATTGCAGATACTTGCCCTTCCCCCCCCCCCCCAACCCCCACCCCCTCCTCCACGTACACAGAACAGGGAACCATCCATTTGACATTTGAGGCTCCTACAAACCTTTCTGCAGCTTCAGCGTCAACTCTCCAACCGTTCGTAGTTGGTTAGTACGCTACAAGCCTCCACTACCTGTCACCCAGCGTCACAAGCCTCCACTACCTGTCACCCAGCGCTACAAGCCTCCACTACCTGTCACCCAGCGTCACAAGCCTCCACTACCTGTCACCCAGCGCCACAAGCCTCCACTACCTGTCACCCAGCGTCACAAGCCTCCACTACCTGTCACCCAGAGCCACAAGCCTCCACTACCTGTCACCCAGCGCCACAAGCCTCCACTACCTGTCACCCAGAGCCACAAGCCTCCACTACCTGTCACCCAGCGCCACAAGCCTCCACTACCTGTCACCCAGCACCACAAGCCTCCACTACCTGTCACCCAGCGTCACAAGCCTCCACTACCTGTCACCCAGAGCCACAAGCCTCCACTACCTGTCACCCAGCGTCACAAGCCTCCACTACCTGTCACCCAGAGCCACAAGCCTCCACTACCTGTCACCCAGAGCCACAAGCCTCCACTACCTGTCACCCAGCGCCACAAGCCTCCACTACCTGTCACCCAGCGCCACAAGCCTTCACTACCTGTCACCCAGAGCCACAAGCCTCCACTAATAACAATGTAATGTCACGGCCGAGTAGGGGAAGGGTAGGACGGGCCAGGAAGGGGCAGGACAGGCGTAGGACGGGCCAGGACGGGCGGGGACGGGGTAGGACGGGCCAGGACGGGCGTGGGACAGGCCAGGACAGGCGTGGGACGAGCGTGGGACGGGCCAGGACGGGCGGGGACGGGGCAGGACCGACCAGGACGGGCCAGGGACGGGCGTGGGACGGGCCAGGACGACCAGGACGGGCGTGGGACGGGCCAGGACGGGCGTGGGACAACATGGCGGCCCCACCACCGCCCACAGCATGGGTCTGAGGAACATAACAATGTTCCCCGTCCACCTCGTAGCCTCCGCTGGACCAACATCTCCCACCACATTATATTACATCAACAACAATTTAGACATTTTATAATACAATTATAACCACAATTATATTCATATAAAACCTAGAAGCTTACATTTGGAGTTGATCTTAATCTTATCCTCCAGCGACGGCTCTCGTTACCAGGACACTTAAACTCGTTCATCTTGGCCAAGTTAAGGACATTAAGCTGTTGAGGTTCACTTAAAATAGTCTTGAGGTGGAGAGCTTCAACGGCTGGCAGGAACAGACACGTGTTGTCTCTCTGGCGGCGTAGGCAGGACATTTTTTGCAAGAAACGGTCCGCGTGACAAGCCATCAGCCACAGGTGTTGGCGCCGTGTCCCGCCCCGCTCACAAGTCACGCGAGAACTGCATGTATTTGTTCATTAAGAGCTCCACGCTCTACTTATTTGTAAATCTCAACTAATACCATTGATTCGATTGGTAAATTAAGTATCTGATAAATTAAATAATAGTAAGAAATTACGAGACGTGATAGTAAACTCCTTCAGCTTCTCAATTGACTACTGCAGTGCGTGACGCCCTCGCCAGAGTGGCGGGTCGCCCCCTTCCTACTAAACTAATATATATATATATATATATATATATATATATATATATATATATATATATATATATATATATATATATATATATATTATTAAAATAGTATAATAATAGTAATATATATATATATATATATATATATATATATATATATATATATATATATATATGTATATATATATATATATATATATATATTATATAATTATATATTATATATATATATATATATATATATATATATATATTATATAATTATATATTATATAATTATATAATATATAATTATATATATATTACATAATACATAATTTTATATATATATATATATATATAATATATAATACATAATTATATATATATATATCATATATATTATATATTTTAATAAACAATTCGTATGTTTAAACAGAGGCTTTCCATTTAATATTTATAATTAAAACGGCACTAATATTTATAATTAAGGTGGAACCAACATCAGAATGATCCACTCTGTCATACATGCCTATTATAAGTCCCCTCCACCCCTCCCCCCCACACCATCTACCCCAACACCTGCGTGGTATGACTTATCTACTCGTTAATGATGGGTATCTGGTAATGCAGATTTGCGCAACACCTTTGTCATTGAAATTATGTTCATCATCCGGAAATTATAGAGTATAACTCGCTATTATTAGCCTCATTATTGCTGCAATCATTGTCAAATCTTGTATAAAAACAATTATTAAAGTATATATTTCATCACTAATTTCAACACAAAAAAGGTTTACAGGATTAGGATGACAAATCAAACTTAGGCTTCCAAGATGAGTAAAGCTGTCCATTGTAAGGGGAATATTGGATTTGATTTAGGACGACTTATTGCGAGATGAGGCTTCAATTATTTAATTCATTCATGATTAATTCAAAGTCATTAATTACTTTGAATTTATGACATAATTATGGTTCTCAACGTCACTTGTCACCACCTTATACAACTTAGTAAGCCAAGGGCATGAGTCGATATTCCAATTATCCCAAGTTAATTCCATGTTGGAATTAACATGGGTTAATTCTAACTGGCTGAGAGTAAGTAATTACACAGTAACAACTGTTATCAACAGTTGCCACACAATAACATCTTAACATTGTTACCATGAACATGAAAACATTGTATTCATCACCATAATGAATTAGAGAACGATGAGTAATGACCCTTCCTTACCTCAGAATTCTGTACCATTACATTAGATTAGAAGTATGATGACAATTGCAGATGCTATATGGGAAAGTATACAAGATAGGCTAGCGGTAAATGCCAGTTTAGTTGAATTGTTATTGGTATTTATTCAGCGAGGAAGAACAGTTGCTGTTAAGTGTCTTAAAACGGCAAGTATTTCAAAGGCTAAGCTAATTCAAATTTGCTGAAGACATTAAGGTGCCAGCCTATTTAATTACTGTTAGTTTTATTGCAGAGGTAGTCACTTCTCTGGGACCCTGTAAGCATTTATATGCTGTGCTTAAAACCCCAGTTTTGTCAATGTTCTATTTTAATTATTTATTAGTGTGACTAGGTGTCGCCCTTTTAATATTTAAATTAGAGTACCTTTATCATTAACATAAGTATAAATGCCAAATAAGAACGTGTATGATGGGGCTTGGCAGTTGGTGTAATAAAGGTACCTGGACAGGTTCATGGTTCAAGGTAGTGGAGTCTATTAAAACTCTTGGGATTTGCTGGTGTAAAACATATGGAACAACATTGGTTACGAATTGGCAAGTACTATGTGGGAATATAATAGCTACGCATATGTTGTCAAATAGGAAAGTAACCCTGTTCCAGAAGGCTGTAATAATCAATTGCAAAATTTTGTCTAATGTGTGGTATATGTCTCAGTTTTCCAATTGACAAGAAAAGTGCCATGGAGGTTGACAAAACTATTTTTAGATGTGTATGGTATGGTAGATACCAATTAAACGGACTACTGTATATAAAGGTAAGAGAAACGGTGCAATAAGAATACTGAATGTGTACCATAAGTCATTGGCTATATTATTTGTTACCTTTGGAAAGGAGATAATGGAGAGAATAGTGTAAATAAGCTAGGACATTATTTTTGTAAATTACGTGTTAGCTACTTGATACATACCTGTATGCCAAAGTATACTGACCATGCCTTTACTTTATCTCACTTTTATTCATGTGCAATTGATGTTCTCAGGCGGATTTGTAATATTGAAGGTCTTTTAATGATGAACAGTAAACAAGTGTATGATGTTCTACTCTACATATAGTTCCTAGAGGAGAGGAGGCATATCCACTCCTTAACTGACAAGTAATATGGGCAAACCTTCACGTTAAATTTATTGCCCCAAAACAACGTGAGCTGTTGTATCGCTATATTCATGAGACCCTCCCTACTAATGATAGGTTGTTGATGTTGGGCATTAAGGACAACAATATGTGTGACCAATGTACTGAAATTGAGAATAATATGCATATATTTTATTTCTGTAAGCAGAAAGTTGTTCTTGTAAACTGGATTAGAGAGACTCTTAAAGCTTTATGTGGACCAAGTATTAGAGTGGAGTTAATGAGGTTTTTAATGTTTCATATTGACATAAAATGCAAGAAAAATTAAGAATACAATAATTATGCTACTTTCTGATTACATTTTTTGTGTGTGGATAGGCAAGAAGGAAGGTTACTCAGTAGACAGAATATTGAAGTTCTTGCGAGGCAGGATCAAGTATAACATTTGGGGTTTACGGCTCATGCTCAATGATATGGAAAATTGGTTTACTGAGAATTATATAAAATATATATAAATGTAATAATTTCCTCTGTAATTTGATGTAAAAATAATCTCTAAAACTGTAAATCATTTACGGAATAAAAAAGTATAACATTTAGGGGTTTAAAGTTCATGTTCTGTGATAATATGAAACACTTGTTTACTGAGAATTATACTACTGTATATGTAATGTAGTATGACAATTTTGTATTATTATTATTTTGTATTAAACCCATTTTCCTTGTAAAATTGATGTATATATGATTTATATTGTATATTAAGATAAAAATAAGATATAGGTAAACATTTTACAGAGATAAATACAGCTTTCGTGAATGTAAATAATTTGTTGCAAGCAAAGGATGCCTAGCGATCAATTAGGCCTTAATTAACTCGTACCCGTATTTTTATCGAACTTAATATACAAAGCATGAAAAATATACTTTTGTTTTCGCACTAATTTCGGCATCGGTGACATTTTACGCTGGGGTCCTTGTGCTCCGAGGACTTGGTACTTGCAGTTTTAAGCATTGAAATTCCCGACACGATGTTCCTCGTCGACGATGGGCGGCAAAGTGTTAATATATGGTTTAATCCGACTGAAAGTGCATTATTACACTATTGATTCCATATGTTACGAATGACGTAGACGAGGAGTCACAGTAACGTGGTTGAAGTATGTTGACCAGACCACACACTAGAAGGTGAAGGGACGACGACGTTTCGGTCTGTCCTGAACCATTCTCAAGTCGATTGTGACTTGAGAATGACAATCGACTTGAGAATGGTCCAGGACGGACCGAAATGTCGTCGTGTCTTCACCTTCTAGTGTACAGCTGAAGTGTTTCCTTAAAGATCACAGGTCAGCTAGTACTTTTTCAGCTTTTCACTACATCGTGGGATACACAATTTCCAAAGAAGATTTGAAAACCTTAAAGCGAAATAATTGATGTTGATTACCCAACAAACTCAGTAACCCGGGAAATAACTTACTTATTCAGTTTCTTAGAAGCGCGGATGAAGATCCACGAAGGCAGTTTCTCTACAACAATCACCTCAAAACTCTTCCGTAATATTGGTGACCATATTCGAACTGGACGATAGCGAAGCGTGGCACTAGTGTGAACTCCTGCAACAGTGAGGTGCCTCCTTGTGGGGGAATATATGGGAGCGGTAAGGACATGACCTCACTCCCAGGCTCCCTGACGGTCACTGGCAGGTTGGTGCTCCTTGTTCTGTGACGCGGAGCTCACTCGATGGTTTTAATACACAACCACTTAATATATCTGTATTATGCTTTTATATTCTACAATTATTACATTATGAAATGTATATGTTTATCTCTCAGAATGCTTGGTAATATGTTTATTGTTTGTGATGTGTGTATATATGTATTAACACGATATACTGAACGGGGTGAGAATAGCTTCAGCTACCTCATCCCTTTGTGTGTATTTTACCTCAATAAACTTATTTCAATTTCAATTTCAATTATTACAGTTCCACAAATGTTAGTGAATCAGTCCACCTGTATACTGTTCACAACATTACTAAACTGATGAGCTAAATTGCCGAAGCCTAATCTAACCGAAGACCCAAGATCAGAAAATGGGAAACTTCGTCAATTTTGCGAGTACATCCCAGGCTATGTAAGTCCTTATTATTATTAACATCTTTATTGACAAAATTAATTACAATTTTGCCTAATCTGAGGATTTTGATAGTCTTATTAAAGTGAGGATAATGCTGGTATTCACTGTCACGCAGGACAGAGGGTCATACATAAGACAATAGGTATGCAAGTCCAAGCTATAGTTGACAGTAAAGGCGCATTCGTCAATTTAAACGTTGTGTGTATTCAAAATCTATATTTTTATATAATTTTATTGTTATATTCTAATTTCGTGTATAGTTAGGCCGAGGTTAGGTATTTAAGTTCTGTGGGCACTTTTTAGTACTCAACCCGTCCTGAGGCTAGGATCATCTAGGCCGTAGCTGACTCCAAAGACACAATCATCAACTTACTGTGTATTCAAAATAAGTATTTTTTCAAATATAAAGTATTATTATTTTATATTATTATTAGGCCTAGGACAGATAGATGTTCAGGTTCTCTTGACAATCATTTGTATCTGCAGTAAGTGGGTGAAGCTTTCATAGAGGTGAGATCCGAACAGAGAACGTCAAGGATACACTTCGGATTCGTAGTCCTGAGGTTCCGGGTTCGATCCCCGGTGAAGGCGGAAACAAATGGGACAAAATGTTTCTTTCACCCTGATTCACCCTGTTACCTAGCAGTAAATAAGTACCTGGGAGTTAGACAACTGCTACGGGCTGCTTCCCGGGGGGTTTGTATCAAAAAGGAGGCCTGGTCGAGGACCGGGCCGCGGGGACGCTAAGCCCCGAAATCATCTTAAGATAGTGGCGGCTTGATTTGGTTATTTATATATATATATATATATATATATATATATATATATATATATATAATATATATATATATATAATATATATATATATATATAATATATATATATATAATTCTTGTCTCCTCCCTGCTGAACTTAAAACTGCAATAATTTAAAATTTCTGCTTTTCGCCTCAATCTGAGTACAACAAAACGAAACTAAATGTCTTCTAGGCTATGTACAAGTGGGAGTATGACATATATATATATATATAATATATATATATATATATATATATATATAAACCATATATTTACTCAAAGGTACACTCGCCTTTAGCCAAATAAATATTATAGTTAAATATGGCAACACCAATAACATTGCCTGCAAGATGGCAACACCGTCTCTCACTAGCACCAATGCGGAAACTTGTTAAGTCAGCTATAGATGGTAAACTACATATCTACACAAGATATTAACGCGTAAACTATAATTTACACACAACTCTACTCGGGTGAGCATACTCTAGCAACAAATAAAATCGGATTTAAAAGCATTTACTTTACCAAATATTTGTCACCAAATATAATATTACGATACTCTCTCAGTTTAACTTCAATAAGCGTATACGAGAATACCAACGGGTTTACACATATACATACCAACTCACTAGCGAATAGAAGATTATTCCGTACTCGCTGGAATAATAATGTCAACATACTTTCTCAATGGGAGAGAATTTTATCTACCATTAACAAACTGTAGACTAGCTGCTTCCGTCTCAGCAGACTGTAGTGGTTGTAGATAATTCGTCAGGTGGTCTTCTAGACTCCTGGAGACCCTCTTTAACTCGTCTCTTTAATGACGAGTGTAGCAACCTGTAACTTGGATATCCCGGGGCACAATGATATCCTGCCACTTGCCGCGCTGCCGCCCGGGCGACACGTCACGTCACGCCAGGACGCTCCCTGATTGGTCACGCCCTCAACGCCCAGCCAATCACAGTCTACATCCGGGAACTCAGCGTCTTCACGTTCAGAGTATCTTGGGCAGATCTCTCTCCTGGGCCTAAGACTGACCATCTTTTTGGCATCAAATCATTCTTGCCTCCTCCCCGCTGAACTTAAAACTGCAATAATTTAAAATTTCTGCTTTTCGCCTCAATGTGAGTACAACAAAACGAAACTAAATGTCTTCTAGGCTATGTACAAGTGGGAGTATGACTTAATAGGTGGGAGTGCCGTATCTTGCTGATCCACGTAACAGTATGTATTAATATATGAGAAAAAAATCGTTATATATTACAAAATACATATAATAACTTGTAAATGCACCTTGCGGAGCGGTTGCAGCATGGACGAGGATAGCCTATGACCTGAGGATGATGTGATTAAGTGCTTTACCTATGTACAACAAGTAAATAATGGCTAACGAAACCAAACTAAACAAAACTATTCACAAAACTACCATATCATCATCCTATCGCTGAATGTTAAAATATATTAGATCCAAGGACACTGTTCCCTGGTAATACGGGAAAGTTACTTTTACAAGTGTTAATATGGTGTGTTGTGTGCACTTGGCAGCGGTAAAGTGACCTCTAAGCTCAAACGTAAAGCAAGTTTTAACCTGTCCATAGAGCGCATACGGACGAAAAGTGACGTTATTTTTAAGAGGACGGGTTCCAAAAATCTAGTAGTAATTTAGATCTCCAGTTTGTACAGATATTTGGAGAAGTGTTAAAACTGTTGGCCTCCATTATGAGGTAAGCCTGTGTGTGGTGCTCACACGCTGCCTCTATCACTGCCTCGCACTATTACTATCGATGTGCTGAGATTTGTTTCCTCAAATGCCGACAAACAATGGAAAATCCTCCTGATGCTCTCGTGATGGTAAGGGCGGAGGGAAATAACCCGAAGTTTCCCCTAAGGCCGATAATGGTGCGTGTTTACACAGGAAGGACAGTACTAAGGGCGCCAGAGGCATAGTTGTTCATTACCAGCCATCGACACAACGATGCTGATTGCCGTTTTTCGTGACTGGTGGAGGCGTGAGCGGCCCCACAAGATATTTCCTGTGGGAGAGTTGCTGGAGGTGGGCGTGTTGGTACCTGGGAGGTGGGCGTGTCGGTACCCGAGAGGTGGGCGTACCAGTACCTGGGAGGTAGGCGTACCAGTACCTGGGACGTGGGCGTACCAGTACCTGGGAGGTGGGCGTGTTGGTACCTGGGAGGTGGGCGTGTTGGTACCTGGGAGGTGGGCGTACCAGTACCTGGGAGGTGGGCGTACCAGTACCTGGGAGGTGGGCGTACCAGTACCGTCATTTAGAACATCAAGCGTGATACATTAAACTTCCCGCGGCCTCTTAACTTAATATTACTACAACAATTCCTGTAGGTAATCAGACGTGAGACTCGGGGAAACCTTTCAGAAGACTAAATGATGTCCACACGAAACCCGTGCATCAGTGGGAGTAGGAGGGGCCGGGGAAGTCATAGGTATCATGTCTGGCGGCATTATGACAGAGCTCTCACCCACACGGGTGCCGGAGTCACCACCACGTGCTCATTTCCCAAGACTCATCGTGCAACTGACTGAATTGCGTCGTGGCACACTCTGATTGCGGGTACTGGGGGAGAGAGAGAGGTCACGCACACAACTTACCATTAATACACCACGCATTGAAGCACTTTATTCCACCCCCAGAGGTGAAAACTTCGTATTCTCCTGTCTGCTTCTTGTTCAAGTCTCTGCTAGTCTCCTCCATCACTACTCTCTGCCTCCAGGCTCGATCTGTTTGCTATATCTCGGCACTTTCATAGAAGTTTGAATGAAATTACTGCCACTCTACCAGAAGCCAATTAGCAGAGTGCCTCAGCGCGCTTATACTTGGCAGCGTGTGTTACCAAGAGTAATACTGTGTTGAGATCTTTCCTGAGGGAAGGATGCCCTTCATCCGCCAAGTGAGAACTGTCTCTCCCACCTCCCCCCCTCTTTCCCGTCTCCCCCACTCCCTTTCTCTCCTGTCTTCCCCTCTCTCCCGTCCCCCACCGCCCACGGGATAGGTATAGGGTGCATAATAAAGAAATGAACAATGGTAACATGCTGAGCCTGTCCAGGCCATCCACGGGACACATCTCCTGTGCCAGGTGAGTACGACGGGGCTCACCATAGCCCGTGCTACTTGCAACTTTTTGTTCCCAGTAGTTGAATCTAAAACAACAAGAACAATGCAGGCGATGAGTCACAATAACGTGGCTGAAGTATGTTGTCCAAACCACACACTAGAAGGTGAAGGGACGACGACGTTTCGGTCCGTCCTGGACTATCAAGTTGATTGAGAATGGTCCAGGACGGACCGAAACGTGGTCGTCCCTTCACCATCTACATCAGCCGCTGACTTTCCCTTCCCGCCTTGGGTAGCAGGAAACCCACTCCTCACACCTAGGCCTACACACACCTATGTTAACTACCTTCTGCCTGTCTGACGATGGTTCAAACACTCAGCCCACACCTGCCTCATCTTAAGAGCCCCTCGGCGTATGCCTGGAAGAATGAGCCTGACTGCTATTCGGTCCTCTGCCAGCTAGAGGGAAGCTAAGATTTTATCAGACTGGAGAATCGCTTCGTCGGCCTGGGAGTTGGGGCGCCTGAGCAGCGGTGTGGGGGAGTCTAGTGCACCACTACTGAAAGTTTTAATGGGGTGAGAATGATAGTGATATGGTTGGTGGGCCGCCAGCGTCCCTTCTGTCCACCGTCCAGTGAGCCTCCCTCCTGCCCACCGTCCAGTGAGCCTCCCTCCTGTCCACTGTCCAGTGAGCCTCCCTCCTGTCCACCGTCCAGTGAGCCTCCCTCCTGTCCACCGTCTAGTGAGCCTCCCTCCTGTCCACCGTCCAGTGAGCCTCCCTCCTGTCCACCGTCCAGTGAGCCTCCCTCCTGTCCACCGTCCAGTGAGCCTCCCTTCTGTCCACCGTCCAGTGAGCCTCCCTCCTGTCCACCGTCCAGTGAGCCTCCCTCCTGTCCGCCGTCCAGTGAGCCTCCCTCCTGTCCACCGTCCAGTGAGCCTCCTTCCTATCCAACGTCCAGTGAGCCTCCCTCCTGTCCACCGTCCAGTGAGCCTCCCTCCTGTCCACCGTCCAGTGAGCCTCCCTCCTGTCCACCGTCCAGTGAGCCTCCCTCCTGTCCACCGTCCAGTGAGCCTCCCTCCTGTCCACCGTCCAGTGAGCCTCCCTCCTGTCTACCGTCCAGTGAGCCTCCCTTCTGTCCACCGTCCAGTGAGCCTCCCTCCTGTCCACCACCCGTCATCCCTCCCTCTACCATTCCTCAACAAATACATGGAACACTTTACCAGAGTATGCACATGTATACGTATACTCATCTCTGGCACCAGATGATAGCAGTTACTATCACAATTACTATCCAATTTTCCTTAACGTTACAACTCTCTAAAAACGAGGTTAAATAATGTTAAGGAATATTATTTACACGTACGACAACATGTCAGATGCCACGAGGCCTGACGTTAAGGAATTACAATTTTGTTAGAAAAGTTGAGCATATAAATTACAGATCTAAATTTCAGACGTTCCCTGCAGTTAATTTTTTCCTGAGCTTCACGCTTTACTTCGCGCCAAATCTAAGCTCTCCAGTACCTTGTGCGAGGCTTTACAAGCTTCGTAACACATGCGCGTTCTTACTCCACAACTACAACATACACACTTCACACTACACACTCTCCAAGACTGTACACCTCATGTGCACAAAAGCAAATTGCAATGAATTGTTGGAACATGCATAAGGAGAGCGTAGAATTGGTACTTGAGGCTATGCAGGTGTAACCAAAGGCTTGTATATGAGAGAGCGAAGAGCGATGTAATGACCGTAAGGAGTCATAATACCCGACCACCCGCTCACATATATTTGTGTAATCACCTGCTCCTTAACTATGGTGTGGAGTTAACACACTATTACTCTGGGCGAGGTGCTGCTCCTCGCCCCAGCCACCAGCAACCGTTGTGTGTGTGTGTGTGTGTGTGTGAGAGAATATGTACACACCTAGTTGTGCTTGCGGGGGTTGAGCTCTGGCTCTTTGGTCCCGCCTCTCAACTGTCAATCAACTAGTGTACAGATTCCTGAGCCTACTGGGCTCTATCATATCTACATTTGAAACTGTGCATGGAGTCAGCCTCCACCACATCACTGCCTAATGCATTCCATCTGTTAACTACTCTGACTCCGAGAAGTTCTTTCTAACGTCTCTGTGGCTCATTTGGGTACTCAGTCTCCACCTGTGTTCCCTTGTTCGTGTACCACCCGTGTTAAACTGTTTGTCTTCAAGTGTGTGTGTGCGATAGAGAGAAGGTGCAGCAGCACGAGGCCGGCCACGATGCAGTAGCAGCAGCAGCAGCAGGCTGAGGCCGGTGACGGTGCAGCAGCAGTCAGAGGCCGCCTACGGTGCAGCAGCAGCAGCAGCAGCAGCCTAAGGCCGGCCACGGTGCAGCAGCACCAGCAGCAGCCTAAGGCCGGCCACGATGCAGTAGCAGCAGCAGCAGGCTGAGGCCGGCGACGGTGCAGCAGCAGTCTGAGGCCGGCCACGGTGCAGCAGCAGCAGCAGTCAGAGGCCGGCCACGGTGCAGCAGCAGCCAGAGGCCGGCCACGGTGCAGCAGCAGCAGAGGCCGGCCACGGTGCAGCAGCAGCAGCAGCAGCAGCAGCAGTCTGAGGCCGGCCACGGTGCAGCAGCAGCAGCAACAGCAGCAGTCTGAGGCCGGCCACGGTGCAGCAGGACAGGTAGCAGGAAGAGGGCACTTACGAAGAACAAAAAGATCTCTGCCTGTACGTGAACAATTTGCTTCGTTTCAGGAGCTGGTGATGCGGAACTTGCCCGCCCCGTCTACATACCTCAGCTGGAACAGGAAAGCGGTTGACGGGGGAATGAGGGGGGGTCGTTGTCACCATTTACCTCTACTAGTGCAAAACCTACTTGCCAGTAACCACTACTGTCAACAATAGCGCCTCCACCACAAATAACACCAATCACCACAACCACCGGCATCATTACATCCACCACCACTACCAACAACAACAAGACCCCGCCACCACCACCACCACTCACCGCCGCCATCACACCTCAGTGTACCGCTCAGGAAACTAATTTTTAAATCCAAGGCTGCGTGTTTTTCCCCAGCGTCCCAAGGAGTGCCTTGTTCCCACTACACAGTTGCCAACTTTTGATATATGGAGAGGCGTTAATAAAATTAGAATCTGTCGTTGGCCCTTGTTGCCACCCGCGTCAGTACTCTCTTCTCAGTGGATAATTCAACCAGAATGTGTACTCCTACGTGTATATACTATATATATTATACATATAATTTTCCATCTATAAAATTTAGGTAATTGACAACATACATACATACAGCAAGAGTTGTGATAGGTCACCTTAGGTTACGTTACAATAGGCCTAGAGTAATTTAGTTTGGTATTATCTTACTTTTTGCATATTCCAACATCTGGTCCAGGATTCATTAAGCATTTACGCAATCACTTACGAAACCTGTACATTTTTCTCAATCGTGGCGGCTTTGCTTACATTAATATACTTTACAAGCTTTGAAACTTCATAACCCAAGGCTATTATTATTATAAAAAAACCTCAGTGTTTCGAAGCTCAAACTGTCTTATAAGTGTTCAATTTATAAGCTCTATCACAGCAAGCCGCTATGATTGAGGAAAGATGTACAGGTTTCGTAAGTGTATACGCAAATCTTTGATGATTCCTGGCCCTGGGTGTTTACTATGAACATGACAACTTGTAGAATGTGCAAGTCACAGTATGTAGTTTTCTTGACAAATAATACTACATTTGTGATGGTCGATTTATTTAAAAATGTCAAGGGTTAACCTATGTAAAAATAATCGGAATAAGGTATTGTAAACTGAACAGGGTTTTGTGTTATGACTAAGAATAATTCCCCTGAAAAGGGTTTCATTTAACCGAGCCAGCATTAGCAGGGGGTTGCCGACGTAGCCTAGCGCAGCCGAGCGGTGTCAACTGTTGACGTGTGTCAACTGTTGACGTTTGGCAACTGTTGACGTGTGTCAACTGTTGACGTGTGGCAACTGTTGACGTGTGGCAACTGTGCTGAGTGGAAAATATTAACCTGTCAAAACAGCAAAGATTAAAAAAGCGTCAATCTGCTGCTATTTGACGTGCCTATCTAAGTAATATTACTAAACCCAACATCAATATTGTATCCAGTGACAGCAATATACAATACGGGCTACGCTAAGGCCCGTGTAGGTTGCAATCTTACAAATTAAAATCAGTCGTAGCCTACTAGATCAAACACGCTGGCTAATGATCCCTTCTCGCAAGACCAGTGTGATGGGGATTTTTAGCAATACGTAGCTAGTTTTTTGATACGCTGAACTCCCCTTCATATAGCCTAGGGCAGCTACACATGTACCTAAATGTGAAAACAAAAAATGGTCCTTCGTGGCAAGACGACACATAGCCGCACACGGTGATACGTCACAAGTGAGAACACAACGTCAGTATGGGAGTGGAGGCGACGCCGACGGCGACACTTGCCTCAGCAGCCCTACAAGTGAACTTAACATCTGACTTGGGAGCTGCACCTTGACACAGGTAACTCACTCAGGGTTTATGGGGCCAGCTGGGCTTAGCTTGTGTAAGCTCCTCAACCGGACATAACTACTCTTAACTCGTCACATAAAACAAAGAAGGAAATATTTATATAAAAATATATATATTTGTCAGCACTTAAGGGCGTTCCTATTTACCTGGTAGCCAAGTCAACGAGCATGTTCAGTGTGTGTTGTTATGGGTCAACACCAGACCACACATTCTTCTGCCGCCTGTACACCTTCCCACACACACACTAATTATATATATATATATATATATATATATATATATATATATATATATATATATATATATATATATATATATATATATATATAATTATATATATATATATATATATATATATTTATATATTAATATATATTTATTAATATATATATATATATATATAATTATATATATATATATATATATATATATATATATATATATATATATATATATATATATATGCGAACAAGCCTGAATGGTCCCCAGGACATATGCAACTGAAATATATATTTATATATATTTTTTATATATATATATATATATATATATATATATATATATATAATTGTGTGTGTGTGTGGGTGTATATACATATATGTACACACACATACATATATAATAAGATTAAATGCGTTAAAATAGGAATCATTCAAGAAATTTCAGAAAAGGACTAAATCCTACCGTCTATCTTACCTCTGGGAAAAACGAAACAAGTTTCATTTTGTAAATTGCAAAAGCAGCTCAACATACTGGAGACCGAAATGCAGAAAAACTAAAGTCGTCATATATTTCTGCTAATGGAAATAATCCTTGCAAGCAACACACACGCGACCTAAAGTGCACTCAGGAATGATATACAAGAAACAGGGAGGCAATAACTCGAGGGTTGTGCGGGTGCTGGAGCACAGGCTACATGAGGCGTCACGCGCCACAACCCATCCCATATACAATACTTTAGCACAGGCTACATGAGGCGTCACAACCCATCCCATATACAATACTTTAGCACAGGCTACATGAGGCGTCACAACCCATCCCATATACAATACTTTAGCACAGGCTACATGAGGCGTCACGCGCCACAACCCATCCCATATACAATACTTTACCACAGGCTACATGAGGCGTCACGCGCCACAACCCATCCCATACACAATACTTTGTGTAACTATGTACACATACATACATAGACCTAATGAACAATTAGATAGTAGAATTTCGTACTATTCACTTTATAGAGGCCGAAAAACTAAAACTAAAAACCAAACTTAAATATTCCTAGACAAAGTATAGCACATATATATGTACTATTATATATGCGCTCCAATAGCATGTATTAGGCTTTCGAAGGTTAGGTTAAGATTTCTTTGCAACATCAATACAAAAACTTTTCTGCAGGCGATGAGTCACAATAACGTGCCTAGAAGGTGAAGGGACGACGACGTTTCGGTCCGTCATGGACCATTCTCAAGCCGATTGAGAATGGTCCAGGACGGACCGAAACGTGGTCGTCCCTTCACCTTCTAGAGTGTGGTCTGGTCAAAAACCTTTGTCCAAATTCAATAGCATCGACTTCTACGTTCTAATTGCTTTTTACGTCACTATATGTAGGATGGTCCTCATGGCTGGCCGACCCTTCACACTCCCGCCATGACCACGCTTAACACCACCATCCTCCAGCAACTGTCACCAAGTTACACACACAAATCACAATAGCGTGATGCTTCAAATGAACAAATCCACAAGGACCGTGATGAGGGTTCGAACCAACGTCCGAGAGGATTAAGGTGCATCTGGGATCCTCTCAGATGTAACTTCGAACCCTCATCACGGCCGTTGTTCATTAAATGAACATTTAATTTCTTTTCAAAATTGCCGAATGCGTCTTTTTGATCGGCCATAGTTTGGACGAGCCAAGCCTGAGGAATTGTATTTTCTCAGCCCGTTTTCGCATACACATATCCAAGCTCGTTAATCCAGCCGCCAAACCCCCTGTTTATGAATGAAAAGTGGTTTACACATGACTCACAAGTGATGACGTCTGAACACTTCCGGAACAAATGCTTCGCTCACGTCCTCTGTTCGAACCGCAATTCTATAAATGCTTCACCCACGTACTTCAAATACAAATAATCGCCAACAGAACCTAAACGCCTAACCTAACTTATGCCTAACTATACATATAATTTTCATATAAGAATATTAATTTATATATGAGGACAAACCAATGTTTAATACACAGTATGTTAAAATTGACAAATGTGTCGGGGGAGGAGAGGCGCGGGTTTCAACAGCCTAGTGTGAGGACGGGTTGGCTGAGACTGTTGTAGGGTTCTTTGGTACCTCATCAGATACAAAGTCATAATTCCGCTTTTTTCCCTACAGTAAATACCATATTGTTAATTCTTATGACACTCTTGCGACTTTTCTTTAAAGACTGATGTTATACACACGGCACAAGACACGCAGAACACAAGCACACATACAACCATAACACAAGCACACATACAACCATAACACAAGCACACATACAACCATAACACAAGCACACATACAACCATAACACAAGCACACATACAACCATAACACAAGCACACATACAACCATAACACAAGCACACATACAACCATAACACAAGCACACATACAACCATAACACAAGCACACATACAACCATAACACAAGCACACATACAACCATAACACAAGCACACATACAACCATAACACAAGCACACATACAACATAACACAGGCACATATACAACATAACACAAGCACACATACAACATAACACAAGCACACATACAACATAACACAGGCACACATACAACCATAACACAAGCACACATACAGCCATAACACAAACACACATACAACATAACACAAGCACACATACAACATAACACAGGCACACATACAACAATAACACAAGCACACATACAACAATAACACAAGCACACATACAGCCATAACACAAGCACACATACAACATAACACAGGCACACATACAACCATAACACAAGCACACATACAGCCATAACACAAGCACACATACAACATAACACAGGCACACATACAACCATAACACAAGCACACATACAGCCATAACACAAACACACATACAACATAACACAAGCACACATACAACCATAACACAAGCACACATACAACATAACACAAGCACACATACAACCATAACACAAGCACACATACAACATAACACAAGCACACATACAACCATAACACAAGCACACATACAACATAACACAAGCACACATACAACATAACACAGGCACACATACAACCATAACACAAGCACACATACAGCCATAACACAAACACACATACAACATAACACAAGCACACATACAACATAACACAGGCACACATACAACCATAACACAAGCACACATACAGCCATAACACAAGCACACATACAACATAACAAGGAGTCTGACGTCACGCTGTCATTTAGAGACAATATGGCGCCCACGTTGAAGCATTATACACATTCCTCAGAATATGTGACAGTAATATGCTCTACACTATTATACCGTATAGCTGTTCGTATTTTTTCATCAAATAATCCATCGTTCTCTCGGCTTCGTTTCACAGTCAGTCTCAATTACGCATTTCAACGTTAAAAAAATCAGTATTAACAGCTTTATTAATCAATTTCTAAAAATCTGGAAAGGGAATGTAATTGCAAACTTTGAGTGCGATCATTATGTAGCCATTCAATATGAACAAGCACTCGTGCAAGGGAAGCATGCCTGTCATACTACCTGCTGAGTTGCCTTTGTTTGCCAGCAACTTGACGACGACGTGTTAAGTGAAGAGGCTACCAGTTAATTACAAATGTTAAATACTTTTTTCTCACTTTATTAATTAATATACAATATAAAGATTAATATTTACATCAATTTACAAGGAAAAATACTACATTTATATATTATATTTTATATAATTTTCATTAAACCAAATTTCCTTATCACTGAGCATGAGACTTAAACTCCAAATGTTATACTTGATCCTGACTTGCAAGAACTTCTGCCTGCATATCCACACACACAAAATGTACTGCTGAAACTATAGTTGTGTTTGAGAGGTTAGTGTTGTTGTTGTGTTAGTGTGGGAGAAGGGATGGTCTGTGACAAGGGAGGTGTGTTAGTGTGGGAGAAGGGATGGTCTGTGACAAGGGAGGTGTGTTAGTGTGGGAGAAGGGATGGTCTGTGACAAGGGAGGTGTGTTAGTGTGGGAGAAGGGATGGTCTGTGACAAGGGAGGTGTGTTAGTGTGGGAGAAGGGATGGTCTGTGACAAGGGAGGGGTGTTGCTGTGTTAGTGTGGGAGAAGGGATGGTCTGTGACAAGGGAGGGGTGTTGTTGTGTTAGTGTGGGAGAAGGGATGGCGTGTGACAAGGGAGGGGTGTTGTTGTGTTAGTGTGGGAGAAGGGATGGCGTGTGACAAGGGAGGGGTGTTGCTGTGTTAGTGTGGGAGAAGGGATGGCGTGTGACAAGGGGAGGGGTGACCTGGGTAACGTGACAAAGGTAACGAGCAGCGTGACAAGTGTAATATAAAATCTTACCTTCTAAAAACAGAAATTCCCACCGTAGTGCAGGGAAAACTCCCACGTGTTCTCTTGCTGAGGTCGTCTTAGAAAGGTAAGCGCTCAAACTCAGCGGCCACCTTACAAGCAACGAAGAACCCACCTATTACGGACGGAGGTATACTGGTATAGGTGTGTTTAGGTCCTTGCCAGGGACGAGGCTGTGCGCTCGGTCACCCATCCTACTGCTAGTCACACCAAAAGATGATTGGTGTCCTCTTCGTCCACGGTATATTGGTTCATATCCACCAGCTGGAAGGTGTATGTAGGCCCCGTTGTCGAGGCCTCCGTCACCCCCGCTGGCGGAGACGACATTAGCCAGTAGCCTAATGTTTCAACATTCACTACAGGGCTGGGGCCAGATTCACGAAGCAGTTACGCAAGTACTTACGAACCTGGGGCCAGATTCACGAAGCAGTTACGCAAGTACTTACGAACCTGGGGCCAGATTCACGAAGCAGTTACGCAAGTACTTACGAACCTGGGGCCATATTCACGAAGCAGTTACGCAAGTACTTACGAACCTGGGGCCAGATTCACGAAGCAGTTACGCAAGTACTTACGAACCTGGGGCCAGATTCACGAAGCAGTTACGCAAGTACTTACGAACCTGGGGCCAGATTCACGAAGCAGTTACGCAAGTACTTACGAACCTGGGGCCAGATTCACGAAGCAGTTACGCAAGTACTTACGAACCTGGGGCCAGATTCACGAAGCAGTTACGCAAGTACTTACGAACCTGGGGCCAGATTCACGAAGCAGTTACGCAAGTACTTACGAACCTGTACATCTTTTCTCAATCTTTGGCGGCTTTGTTTGCAATTATTAAACAGTTAATGAGCTCCGAAGCACCAGGAGGCTGTTTATAACAATAACAACAGTTGATTGGGAAGTTTTCATGCTTGTAAACTGTTTAATAAATGTAACCAAAGCCGTCAAAGATTGAGGAAAGATGTACAGGTTCGTAAGTGCTTGCGTTACTACTTCGTGAATCTGGCCCCTGGAGCATTGATTTGTGGTCATGGGTAAATCATGACCTAATTTTTTGTTTACTTTAATGCACACCTTTAGCATTAAATTATTATTAAAAAGAGTCGGTGAAATAATTACGTTCTTTAAAATAAAAATGCAGTTTACCTTCACGTGAAATGAATTCAAATCTGACATGTCTTGGAAAATTATTACCCCAACTGGGGATAATTTATGGCTGTTTCGCCACATAAGTTTCTTGAGGCGCACGTCAGCGGACGCAGCGGAAGATCAAGTCTGAGTGCCCGACACCGCTTTAGACACTCAGACTTCCATCAGGAAATCAGACATTTCCCAAACTTTCTGACGTTTGTGTGTTGATCTCTTTCTTACCGTTGATACCATTCGGTAAGACACAAACTTCAAATATTTAAATATATTAAAAACTTCAGGACCAGGCATACCTTACCTTGAGGTTACCTTGAGGTGCTTCCGGGGCTTAGCGTCCTCGCGGCCCGGTCGTCGACCAGGCCTCCTGGTTGCCGGACTGATCAACCAGGCTGTTGGACGCGGCTGCTCGCAGCCTGACGTATGAGTCACAGCCTGGTTGATCAGGTATCCATAACGACCTAACTACCTTAACATCTCCCAACCATTAGCCTACTGCCAACACGGCTTCACATTTGCCAGAGACGGGTCCTCGGGATGGTCTTCAGCAGGGAGTGGCTATCTTGAGGTTATCTTGAGATGATTTCGGGGCTTTTTAGTGTCCCCGCGGCCCGGTCCTCGACCAGGCCTCCACCCCTAGGAAGCAGCCCGTGACAGCTGACTAACACCCAGGTACCTATTTTACTGCTAGGTAACAGGGGCATAGGGTGAAAGAAACTCTGCCCATTGTTTCTCGCCGGCGCCTGGGATCGAACCCAGGACCACAGGATCACAAGTCCAACGTGCTGTCCGCTCGGCCGACCGGCTGGTGTAGGATGGTCTTCAGCAGGGAGTGACTGGGGTAGGATGGTCTTCAGCAGGGAGTGACTGGGGTAGGATGGTCTTCAGCAGGGAGTGACTGGTGTAGGATGGTCTTCAGCAGGGAGTGACTGGGGTAGGATGGTCTTCAGCAGGGAGTGACTGGGGTAGGATGGTCTTCAGCAGGGAGTGACTGGGGTAGGATGATCTTCAGCAGGGAGTGACTGGGGTAGGATGGTCTTCAGCAGGGAGTGACTGGGGTAGGATGGTCTTCAGCAGGGAGTGGCTGGTGTAGGATGGTCTTCAGCAGGGAGTGACTGGGGTAGGATGGTCTTCAGCAGGGAGTGACTGGGGTAGGATGGTCTTCAGCAGGGAGTGACTGGGGTAGGATGGTCTTCAGCAGGGAGTGGCTGGTGTAGGATGGTCTTCAGCAGGGAGTGACTGGGGTAGGATGGTCTTCAGCAGGGAGTGACTGGGGTAGGATGGTCTTCAGCAGGGAGTGACTGGGGTAGGATGGTCTTCAGCAGGGAGTGACTGGGGTAGGATGGTCTTCAGCAGGGAGTGACTGGGGTAGGATGGTCTTCAGCAGGGAGTGACTGGGGTAGGATGGTCTTCAGCAGGGAGTGACTGGGGTAGGATGGTCTTCAGCAGGGAGTGACTGGGGTAGGATGGTCTTCAGCAGGGAGTGACTGGGGTAGGATGGTCTTCAGCAGGGAGTGGCTGGTGTAGGATGGTCTTCAGCAGGGAGTGACTGGGGTAGGATGGTCTTCAGCAGGGAGTGACTGGGGTAGGATGGTCTTCAGCAGGGAGTGACTGGGGTAGGATGGTCTTCAGCAGGGAGTGACTGGGGTAGGATGGTCTTCAGCAGGGAGTGACTGGGGTAGGATGGTCTTCAGCAGGGAGTGACTGGGGTAGGATGGTCTTCAGCAGGGAGTGACTGGGGTAGGATGGTCTTCAGCAGGGAGTGACTGGGGTAGGATGGTCTTCAGCAGGGAGTGACTGGGGTAGGATGGTCTTCAGCAGGGAGTGACTGGTGTAGGATGGTCTTCAGCAGGGAGTGACTGGGGTAGGATGGTCTTCAGCAGGGAGTGGCTGGTGTAGGATGGTCTTCAGCAGGGAGTGACTGGGGTAGGATGGTCTTCAGCAGGGAGTGACTGGGGTAGGATGGTCTTCAGCAGGGAGTGACTGGGGTAGGATGGTCTTCAGCTGGGGGCCGTATGGTAAGAATGTCACTGTCTGAGGACCAAGCACAAGATGTTCTCAAGAACATCACTCCGCGCGATCATTCACTCCTGTGATGATCCTCATCAGGAACTTGTTGGCCCAAAAGGTTGATACACGGGAGATCAGGTCAACTGATCACATGAAGACTCTGGCACACAGTTGGCTACAGGCTCATCCTCTTCCTTATATCATTGTTACCTAATGTTGTTAATGAATAAAGACAATTCCTATTGATGTATGTAATTGGCTCATGATATAAATGGGTCTCTAGGAGTAGGTTTGAACTAAGCTGAGGAAGGATAACAGCTCTTGCTTGCAGTTTCACAAGGTTCCTTATATGATAGTTCCTTTATGATAATTCTCAATGTGATAGTTTCAAAGTATATTCTCATGAAATAAATGGGTCTCTAGGAGCAGGCTTCAGATGAGCTGCGGAAGGATAACAGCTCTTGCTTGCAGTTTCACTAAGTACATTTGACAGCCCTTACTAACCCTAGTCTTAGTTAAAAAAAAAACATATTTTCGTTATTCAGTATGATCAGAAATGTTATTTTCCTGTTGCTCCATTGACCAGACGTTCCCTGATAACATCGTGGAGGAGACCACCTCCCTCATACATGTCCTCCAGTACTGACGTCCTCAATGATATCTAGAAACTCTTAATATATTTCGTTTTGCAATGTCTTTTGATAATTACTTCGTTTATTATCTAAACTACTGTTAGAGGTTCTCCTTCAAGACCGACCCGAGGTCGCCCTCTGAGCTGTCACTTCAGAAGGTCACCCAGTTGTCAACAGAGGTCAAATGAGCTGTTATATGACGTCTTCGCCAGTTGCTTCATAAGGTCACCTGTCGTTGGTAAGGTCGCCACATGTGGGTAGAGCCCCGACGGTAATGGTGGCCACGTGTGGGTAGAGCCCCGACGGTGATGGTGGCCACGTGTGGGTAGAGCCCCGACGGTGATGGTCGTCACGTGTGGGTAGAGCCCCGACGGTGGTGGTTGCCACGTGTGGGTAGAGCCCCGACGGTGGTGGTGACGGTGGTGGGAAGGTGCAAGAGTTACCTGTCACTTGATCATCACAGGTGAAGGTAAAAGCTTGCCTAAGATCCGTTACCTTGTTGGTGAGAGCGCACTAAGTAATCATGTGAGCTCAAGACCTTAACCTCAAAGCTGGTGAGGAACTCTCAGTGCAAGTCTAGAAGGACAGAGTATGCCACAGGCGTGAGCCAGCCTCCACACCTGATCTTCGTTACTAAAGACTATGTAATGCATTACGAAGACTCCTCCGTCCCCCCCCCCCCCTCAACGTAACGAAAGCGATGCTGATTGGTGTTTAAGATTGTAATTGTCGGTGAACCGTGCAAGTGAGAAATGGGGGTTTTGGTGTGATTGGTGAGGGAAGACAGCATGTTGTTGTTGTTTTAGATTTAGGTACATAGAACGAAATGTCCATGTAGCACGGGCTATGGTGAACCCGTAATAAAGGAAGAGAGCAGCAAGGGGCCGAGTAGTGTTGTTAGTGCCACACCGCTTCCACCTCAGACTTCACCAGCCAGGAGGGAGTTACGACACACTCGGCAGTCAACCCGTTCTCGAACTTGCTTTTAGTCAATATTGGCTTATTTAATAACTGCATATGTGACATACTAATTGATTGTGAATATTTTAATTTACCTTGAAAAGCTTCATAGAAAACACCGACCTTACCTAACCTTCTTAGTATGTTAACATAAACATCTTATTGCTTCTTAATTACAATTATTACTTAACCTATACCGTTGATAGGTTAATAGGATAGGTTACCGCGGCAGTACCAGGCCCTCGTCGGGGCCACAAGCTCACATTTTATATGTTAAGACAATGCCGACGCTCCCAACTCCGTCCCCCCGCCCCACCACACACAATTTTGGCCATTAATGATTGTATACAATTACAGCATTCGCTGATTATACACACACACGCAGACTACAGTCAAACCCAATTATTAACTCTACAATCATGCATACATGACACCCAGAGACTGCACACCCTGCCTGATACCTGCTTGGTATCAAGCAGGGTGTACTGCCCACACCTCCATACTACCAATAACTATACACAATCTGGCCATTAACAAGACAACATTTTAAAACGAAGTAAAACTAATTAATGAGGTTTCTTGTTGTTTATAAAGATACATGAACAGCTTTAGTACTGACTCACGGCCACCGGAGACTAACAACTCTCCCCCAACCAGCTGTCTCAGTGGTTACGTGAAGATTTCCCATGACCATATTTAACAAAATAAACAGATTATAATACAAATTACTAAATATGGTTACCCACACCTACAGAGACTGGTCTTGTATATAACATTATAACAGGAACCGCCGAGCGCTCTTTCTGTATATTCATATAAAACAAGACATATTGCAATATATATAATGCAAAGTTGATGATATTTGAATGCACACAGAGGGTCTATATATAGTTTTATCTTAGTGAATTAATGAAATGTTTGAGTCATTAGGGAGTCGGACTCACCCCGCAAGTTTGGGCCCCGTGGGACGGGCCCAGTGGGAGGGGCCGGTGGAAAGGGTCCAGTGGGAGGGAGCTGCGGAAGGGGTCCAGTGGGAGGGGGCCGGTGGAAGGGGCAGCTAATAAACACCACGAGAGAGTTATAAGAGGCAGGTGTCCTAATGACCACACTACACACTACTGCCACCGCTCCCTCCCACTGCACTCGCAGCTAATAACAGTACTTGTCTCTGCACAACCCAACTACCGGGCCATTACTGCCCATTTACTAAGAAGTGTGGATGATAACGATTACGAAAATGTAAACCGGCGCTTGGGTATCCATAATTTACTCATCACATTGCCTGTAATTTGGTATTCACAATACGCACATCTGGGGGTGGCGCCACTTACCAGCCACACAGGAGTAACTATGACCCGCGAGACGAGACAGGCAGAGCGCCAACAACTTACTTGACAAGTGTGGCGGGCAGGTCACAGGCGCCGGCCCGGTTTTCCTCGCTCACGTGGTGTTAGAGGGACGACTTATCTATTTCTCGGCGGGTCGCACACCCCCTCTGGCCTCTGGGGCACGCTCACCAACTAGCCAAGCTTCAACCAGATCTGCCCGCTAGCCACTCTGGACTATGTGAGTAGTGTGAGGATGTTACTTGTCACTACCATCACACTTGGAATAGTCACTCATATTTTCTCGTATAAGGAAACAATCTATAATTGCTAGAACACAGGTTAGGGCAGGACACCACCGGGCACCTGACAGGAAGTGAAGGGGGGGTCAAATTATAGGGGGGGAGGGGAGGAAGGGCACGTGCTAGTCCCGTGGGGTTGACACTGTGTCAACGCGCATGCGGAGAGCCACAACGACTTGACCACCTCTGCTACCCTTAATACGGTACCAGCCGTAGCGTGGGCGTGCGTGGGCGTGTTGGGGGGGCGCGAGGACGGCAAGAGGGCGCTGCGGTCGCGGCGGAGCGTCGGAGGGACTCAGGAGGTGCGTGTTGACAGTGGGGCCGCCGAGGCGAGAGTGAGTTGCTGCTCCGCCATCCCTCGCCCCCAGCCACGCTAATCAATTACCCGTCACCCCACACACTCCCCGCCACGACGCCCCTGCAACACTATGCAACACCTAACACATTGCACCTGTGATGCAACACAGTCATAACGCTAAATCTCTGATCCATCACCTTCCTAACACTGCACCTGTGATGTATCACCTTCCCAACACTGCACCTGTGATGTATCGCCTTCCCAACACTGCACCTGTGATGTATCGCCTTCCCAACACTGCACCTGTGATGTATCACCTTCCTAACACTGCACCTGTGATGTATCACCTTCCCAACACTGCACCTGTGATGTATCGCCTTCCTAACACTGCACCTGTGATGTATCACCTTCCTAACACTGCACCTGTGATGTATCACCTTCCTAACACTGCACCTGTGATGTATCACCTTCCCAACACTGCACCTCTGATGTATCACCTTCCTAACACTGCACCTGTGATGCCTCACCTTCCTAACACTACACCTGTGATGTATCACCTTCCCAACACTGCACCTGTGATGTATCACCTTCCCAACACTGCACGTGTGATGTATCACCTTCCCAACACTGCACCTGTGATGTATCACCTTCCCTACACTGCACACGCAAACAATTAGCTTCCTTACGCTTCATGATATCAAATGTATTATTTACAATAGAACAAACGTGGAAACCAAGACTGTGAGATGAAAGGCCAGAAGAAACAATGGACGACACTATAGTCACTGAAGAGGTAAAAAAAATCACTTAAAACAACTGGATGTAGCAAAATCGTTGGGTTTAATTCTCACCATGGCTGCTGAAGGAGGATGCAGAAGTACTTTGTCACTCCCCATCTATCATGCTCAATAAAGCCCCGAAGACTGGAAATCTCCCAGAATTATGGAGAAAAAAAGTAAATGAAATCCTAATATTAAAATAAGGGGCAGACAGGACGCACTAAATTAGACCAAGTCACTGACAAGTATTCCGTGTAAAGTGCTGCAGAAAGTAATCGGGCTGAAAGTGAAGGAGCACTTGGAAAGGACGAAAGTTGGTAATAAAATGGCAGCATTGATCTAGAAAGGAAAAATCGTACCTGGCAAATTTGACCGAGTTACTAAAATAAGACAAGAAAAAGATATCTGGGTAGACTGTATTTTCTTAGATTGCCAAACAGTCTCTGACAGTGTTCCTCATGAAAGGTTGAGGTACAGGATGGAGAAGGAGGCTTGTATAACTGGGAAAACACTGAACAGGATACGGGAGCACCTGAAGGACAGCAAGTAAAGTCACAGTCAGAGAGGTGGTCCTCCAGTGACCTGGAGGATTGTAACAAGTGGAGTCCCTCAAGGCTCACTTCTGGCGCCGCTGCTGTTTCTAATTTATTTGTGAACGACCTACCCGTGGGAGCGAACTTGTACATGTCAACGTTCGTGGATGGCGCAAAGCTAATGAGGAATGTGAAGTCAGAGGACGACTGCTGATAATCACAAGACGACCTTGACAAATTCCTATAGAAGGCAACTAGTGATTGCTGGAATTCAATCGCAACAAGTTTAGGTAACGAAGATGGAAAAATAAGAAAGGAGAGCAGGTGACATCTACACCCCAAGTGGGAGGAAACTAGAGGATTCGGAGAGGGAGACAAATCTGGGAATGGAAATAATTTCAACACTCACCCTGGAGGCCCGCTAAGCTTGGTAACAACATATGGGACGCTGGCAGACATTAGAACGTCGTGTAGAAACCTAAATAAGGAGACCGACTTGAGAATGGTCCAGGACGGACCGAAACGTCGTCGTCCCTTCACCTTCTAGTGTGTGGTCTGGTCATCATACTTCAGCCACGTTATTGTGACTCATCGCCTGCCTAAATATGGACTTGTTTGAGGCAATATACACAGTATTTGTTAGTCTAGTATTGCAATACGCAGCACCGGCATGGAATCCACACCTTGTGAAGCACATAACCAAAACTGAAAATTACAAAGATTTGTATGAAGTTTGGTGCCAGTGCTTCTTATATATATATATATATATATATATATTTATATGTCGTACCTAATAGCCAGAACTCACTTCTCAGCCTACTATGCAAGGCCCGATTTGCCTAATAAGCCAAGTTTTCATGAATTAATGTTTTTTCGTCTACCTAACCTACCTAACCTAACCTAACCTAGCTTTTTTGGCTACCTAACCTAACCTTACCTATATATATAGGTTAGGTTAGGTTAGGTAGGGTTGGTTAGGTTCGGTCATATATCTACGTTAATTTTAACTCCAATAAAAAAAAATTGACCTCATACATAGTGAAAAGGGTAGCTTTATCATTTCATAAGAAAATTTTTTTAGTAAATACATTAATTCAGGAAAACTTGGCTTATTAGGCAAATCGGGCCTTGAATAGTAGGCTGAGAAGTGAGTTCTGGCTACTAGGTACGACATATATATATATATATATATATATATATATATATATATATATATATATATATATATATATATATATATTCGTTCCTGGCTCTGTTGCATCTATTCCTGTTGTGCTCTATCCTTTGTCCTCTTTACTTCCTCCACGTCCTCTTGCTTTTCATTTTTGCTTCCTGCCACTGTCTATTAAACCCTGGGTTATTATATTCCCGTCTACCTTTTTTCCCCTAACTGTTGCTATGAAACTCTTCGGCCTCCTTGCATTTCCATATGACTTGGTCCATCATGTCTTGTACTGTTTTTCCTCT
The DNA here is from genome assembly GCF_040958095.1 of Procambarus clarkii. Lineage (NCBI taxonomy): Eukaryota > Metazoa > Arthropoda > Malacostraca > Decapoda > Cambaridae > Procambarus > Procambarus clarkii. Next base: position 29,387,605 of record NC_091222.1, read on the forward strand.
AGGTTGTTCCACCCACTCCACTTCTCCCTGATATTCCCTTATCCTCCTGTAATCCCATTTCCTATAGTCAACTTTCCTTTCCCAGAATTATCTCGTGGTCACAATTTTAAGTTCCATCATGTAGTCAAAGGCTAGGACACAATGGTCACTGGCTCCTAATGGTATTTCATGTTCCAAATTTTCGATGTCTTCCTCGTTCTGGATGAAAATGAGGTCTAATAGGCTCGGTGTATCCCCTTCTTTTTCCCCTTGTCCTTCACATGTTGGGTTAGGAAATTCCTGTCTACAACTTCCATTAATTTTGCTCCCCACGTTTCTTCCCCAACATGGGGATTCCTTAATTCCAAATCGATCCGCCCGTGATCTAGGTTCCCCATGAGCAGCAGTTTCGCTCTCATTCTGTGAGCTGTTGTTGCTGTAGTCTGCAGTTCATCTGTGCAGTTCACACACACACACACACACAGACACAGACACACACACACACACACACACACACACACACACACACACACACACACACACACACACACACACACACACACACACACACACACATACACAGACACACACACACACACACACACACACACACACACACACACACACACACACACACACACACACACACACACACACACACACAGTAGAAGGAGGGAGGGGAGAGAGAGAGAGAATAGGTCGGGAGTCAGTACATTAGAGAACCTAAGGTTAGAAAGTCGGGGTCCAAGTTAGCTGCTCAGTCCCGCAGACACAAACAGTAACAATACTAAATATAGTAAATCCACACAATAGGACCTGACTAGAATTTCCTGGGACTACTGAAAGAGGCAGCAGTGATACTATGTGAACCTCTATGTTAATAGCCAGAGGTTCACATACTATGTGAACCTCTATGTTAATAGCCAGAGGTTCACATACTATGTTAATTACTATGCGTCATAAGCAAATGGGGAAACTTAGACGCCTACAAACGTTGTTGCCTTATTCAAGAAATGAGACGGATATAAGGCTTTAAAATGCAGACCTGTGTCACTTGTACACATTACAGGATACTTGAGAAAGTAATTAGAAAGAAGATAGTGTAATATCTGAAGATGGTAAATTTTGTATCCGGGAGAGAGCATAGTTTTAGAGAGAAAAATATGTCTTCGGAGCCTGATCGCATTGACCCAGACTGGCAACATTGGGCGGGAGAGATGGATGGTGACCTGCATCTTCTTAGACTACCAAAAAGCCATCAACACTGCCCCTCCACAAGAGACTGATACACAAGCTGGAAATGTTAGCTGGGTTTATAATGTAAATAGGACACGACGTTTACTTAGAGAGGAGATATGAAGGTGGGAAGTGATAGCGGGCTCCTGCAAGACTCTGTACTTGGACCACTTCTGCTACTGATTATTGTGAATGACCTTCAGCAGGAGGTAGGACCGTTCAGTTCAATGTTTTAAGATCAACTACAACACCGCCAATATGAACCATACAACCACCAACATAGGGCTCATAGGCTAACAGTCTGTCAGCTTAATAACAAAAACATCTAACATCAGAAACCACGTTCCTCAACCTTGCACATTCTGGCCCATCACTTGCACAGCGATGATCTTGCTTGTTGCAGGTCCGCTTCAATTCCCGACGGTCCAAGTAGTTAACAAATCCATAGTTAACAATGTTAACAATGTTAACAAGTAGTTAACAATGCATCACGTTAGTGTGATCTCTGTGTGTGAGTCCAAGTAGTTATTCAACATACCTTCCCTCCGTCCTTTCCCAGATCTTAATCCTTATATCCCTTCCATATTCTACATAGCTATACTGGCTTAGCACTTTCTCCTGATAATTACGTTAGCTTACCTTGCACATTCCTCACTAAGATCCTACTGTGCTCTACTCATGTCAAGTCATGGCCTCTATTGATACTCAGCCTCGCTACAGCGGTACTCAGAGCCTCAGCCCTGGTGAGTCTCGCGAAGGTCAAGATTTGAAGAAGTCTCCCGATGGACGAGACTCGCAGGCCGGAGTCTAGCCACGAAGGGAAGGGAACTATCAGGGGGAAAGTACCGAGTTATTAGAGGGATTTTAAATTTAAATTTTGCCCCGAGGGGCGAGATTATTGGGCAGCGCCACTCATCTTGTGAGTGGACACACCGCCATAGTGACAGTATTGGGCAGCGCCACTTATCTTGTGAGTGGATACACCGCCATAATGACAGTATTGGGCAGCGCCACTCATCTTGTGAGTGGACACACCGCCATAGTGACAGTATTGGGCAGCGCCACTCATCCTGTGAGTGGACACACCGCCATAGTGACAGTATTGGGCAGCGTCACTTATCTTGTGAGTGGACACACCGCCATAGTGACAGTATTGGGCAGCGCCACTTATCTTGTGAGTGGACACACTGCCATAGTGACAGTATTGGGCAGCGTCACTTATCTTGTGAGTGGACACACCGCCATAGTGACAGTATTGGGCAGCGTCACTTATCTTGTGAGTGGACACACCGCCATAGTGACAGTATTGGGCAGCGCCACTCATCCTGTGAGTGGACACACCGCCATAGCAGCATGTACAACACTCCCCAATAGGAAGAAAACCCGCTGGGTTGTTCATCCTGTCACTTGTACCCAGACACAGCTGGGACAAGCGATTCTTTAGATCTCTCTTGCTACTTGTGATAAGTCCAGAGGAGTCTGTTGTTTAAGTATCATGCGTAAGAATGTATAAGTACACTTATACTGACCATAAGTATATATAATGAGGGTGCATGTGCACCTTGCAACACCAGCGCCTGCGTGGTTCCTTACACATGCAACTTCACCTCTTGGTTGACTCGCGACAACTGAGAATGCACAACCGTATCAGGGCCTAATAAAGCACATAAGCGCTCCAAACTAATCATTAGTTGAAGCTTAATTTGGTCCCGAAATTCAGATAAAGTATATATTTCAGTCAGTGATAAAATTAGTTACTTCTCCCGCTAACACAGACCAATACTTCTAGTGCTGTGGAGCTAGCCAGCAGGCGCGGGCTTCCTGTCCCGTCTCATAGTGACAACGTTAACTATGCAACCCTTCACGACCAACATCCTGAAACCAGGTTCCACTGACGCCCACGCCCGCTCTCACACCCACGCCCACTCTCACACCCACGCCCGCTCTCACACCCACGCCCACTGTCACACCCACGCCCACTGTCACACCCACGCCCACTGTCACACCCACGCCCACTCTCACACCCACGCCCACTCTCACACCCACGCCCACTCTCACACCCACGCCCGGTGTGTCATACATACGGTGGACGGGGAAAATTCAGATGTTCCCTTACATATGGGGCAAAAAAGGTAGGGCAAAAGTTGAATACTTGTGGGAGATGGGAATAAAATCGATTAATTAGGGGTTGTGTCAGCGGCAGCAATACGAGGGCGGGAACTATGCCAGGAACGCCGCCACGCTCCTTCCTCACAGTTTTTGTCCATCATTTCTTACCACAATGATAAATCCCTCACAGCAACTCGAGCCCGACTGTGTGCACGCGTTTGTGTGCGTGTGCGTGTGTGTGTGTGTGTGTGTGTGTGTGTGTGTGTGTGTGTGTGTGTGTGTGTGTGTGTGTGTGTGTGTGTGTGTGTGTGCGTGCGTGTGTGTGCGCGTGTATTCACCTAGTTGTGTTTGCGGGGGTTGAGCTTTGCTCTTTCGGCCCGCTTCTCAACTGTCAATCAACTGACTGTTTATTAACTACTTTTTCTCTCTCTCTCTCCCCCCCCCCCCAGGAAGCTGCACGTGACAGCTGACTAACTCCCAGGTACCTATTTACTGCTAGGTAACAGGGGCATTCAGGGTGAAAGAAACTTTGCCCATTTGTTTCTGCCTGGTGCGGGAATCGAACCCGCGCCACAGAATTAGGAGTCCTGCACGCTATCCACCAGGCTACCAGGCCCCCTAGTGTGTGTGTGTGTGTGTGTGCGCTCACCTAGTTGTGCTTGCGGGTGTTGAGCTCTGGCTCTTTGGGCCCGCCTCTCAACTGTCAATCAATCAACTGTGTTTTTTTCACACACCCCCAGGAAGCAGTCCATAACAGCTGTCTAACTCCCAGGTACCTATTTACTGCTAGGTGAACAGAGGCATCAGGGTGAAAGAAACTCTGCCCCTTTGCTTCCGCCTCCGCAGGGAATAGAACCCGGACGCTTACTACTACGAATCCCGAGCGCTGTCCACTCAGTCGTCAGGCCCCCTTACACTTGATGTACTTACAATGTTATTTACTATAAATGTTTATCAGTGAGTCTAAGTATATAAGTATTAATACAGCAAGAGAATATAAATGTATACCTTATACTGTATACATCAGTTGTATACATTACAATAATGAAGACGTAGGAGAATCACATGTGTGTATGTACACTCATAAGACAGGTGTTTGGAGCTAACATTTGCTCTGTAGCTGCCAGAGCTACAGGGCAACACACCTGTGATGGTGTCACCGCTCTCTTCAGCAAGGTAAGGCTCTAAAAACCTCACCATTACCGCGGAGGAACAATGCTCACTTTAACAAGCTTCAGAAGAATGGCGTGAATGATATGAGCGCCGCATGGTGACAGACAGTGCCGCATGGTGACAGACAGTGCCGCATGGTGACAGACAGTGCCGCATGGTGACAGACAGCGCCGCATGGTGACAGCGGAAGGAGACTACACTAACGCAGACGAGGAGTCACAATAACGTGGCTGAAGTATGTTGACCAGACCACACACTAGAAGGTGAAGGGACGACGACGTTTCGGTCCGTCCTGGACCATTCCCAATCGACTTGAGAATGGTCCAGGACGGACCGAAACGTGGTCGTCCCTTCACCTTCTAGTGTGTAGTCTGATCAAAAATACACTAACGTCATTACCCAAAGCTCCAAACTTATCACCACTAAGGAAGCCTTCACCATAGACCAACACGTCTGCTAGAGCTCTATGATTCAGATGTAAAATAAATATATATAGAGAGACAAGATCGAACGGCTATTTTATATAAAAAAAGAGGCTTTGGCACCATTCCTTTCCCCGTCCCATCCCAAATCTTTATCCTGACCCCTTCCCAGTGCTGTATAGTCGTACTGGCTTGGCGCTATCTCCAGATACTTCCCTTCCCTTCGTACATGTTCTAGATTATAGTAGAAAAATAAAGTTAGAAGTAAAGTAAGAGCAGCAGTCACATCTCCCGCGGCGCTATGTGACTGGTGCTGTTCTTGCTAGACTTCTCAACTCTTGACAGTATTGTTAGACGTCCCAGAGCCGTCTTCCTGGTCGCCCGTCACCACCCATCCGTCACCTGTCATCTCTCTGGGCTGTCTAGCAAGCCTCCTGCTACCTTACAGGGCTCTTTAGCTTTCCTTCTGTCATCTTGCAGCCTGTTATTTCTCAAAGATATCTAGCCATTATAGGCTATTATCTACTCATCTCGATATCCGTCTGACCAAATGTGTGTGTTCATCGTTCTTAAGGCTATCTTGCTAGCATCAAATTTGTATCTCACACAAACAAAGTTCAAGACCAATTACACCAAAAAGGGTAATATGAAGATCCCATAAAATAGCCAATTACGACCAATGTCTCAAAACAAAGAGTTTAATTCATTTTAGACTCTATAATTGTGTGTAGATTATGCTGCCTGTGTGTGGACTCTACGAGGGGCACTTGCAAATGTTACCTCTTTACTCGTCCTATTCGCTATTTTATAGCAGAAAATTAAACCCTATAGAACGTCGCGAGAGTCTATTTACTGCTTTTTCTGAGTGGTAAGTGAGCCCTTGCTGCGTCGGCTACTGGCGACCCAGGCAGGTAAGGCTGCCTTACCGCCACTCTTGAGCGGACTATAATTATGGTAAATACCTGGTAAAACGCGTACTTTTGTTGCCTCTAACACGTCGTAATTATTACGATTTCGGCACATACTTTACACTTAAATTCGCCAATCACTTTGATAATGAATTATATGCACGTCAAAGAGTTTAGCACAGTGTGGTGCAGTCATCCACAGGATAACACGTGTGATTTACGCATGCAAAGACCTGTAATGGAAGGTGCTACAGGATACAGCCGTACTTAACACATGTTGAGTCCTCCTTAGGTAAATGTTGGGGGAGGTGTTACGCCATACACCTATACAATACACGCGCCATACATCTATACCCTGAAGAGGAGCATTTCCCTACGCTCTTCCAACAAACTCGTCAATAATACATTCATCTGTGTTTGGATTCTGTCTTCATATGTTACCGCGATCAACGCAACGAGGTCCTTAGGAGGATGTCAGTGCCCCTGGGCCAGGAGGATGCCCCTGGCCAGGAGGATGCCCCTGGCCAGGAGGAAGCCCCTGGCCAGGAGGATGCCCCTGGCCAGGAGGACGCCCCTGGCCAGGAGGATGCCCCTGGCCAGGAGGATGCCCCTGGCGGGGGCCAGGATCCCCAGCTCCTGCAGGCCACTGTAGCGCCGGCGGCATCACCCCATTTCTGTGACTGCTGCGAGATGTGTGTTTTGCTGACTTAGTGAGATGACTGACTCTGCTCCTTTTTTTGTCTCTATTGTAATATTCTCTTCCGGTCTGTTGACGAACTGCGCACATTATGACTTCCGCTTGATGCTTACGTTGCCAAGGCCACACAGGAAGTTGCCATAATCACCTTAAACTTTGCCACGATCACGCCCCATGCTGCTAGTATACTAAAGTTGGCAATATTACAGCCACAGTCGGTCACAAGCTACAAGTGTCAAGATACTTAATCATTCACTTAATACTTACTTATACTTACGTAATTACGTCCAGTAATACTTGATACTTAAGTCAAGATACTTAATCATTCGCTTGGACATATATTGGGATGCTGTAGTTGCTAAGGTCAGGTCACTGGGATGTTGTAGTTGCTAAGGTCAGGTCACTGGGATGTTGTAGTTGCTAAGGTCAGGTCACTGGGATGTTGTAGTTGCTAAGGTCAGGTCACTGTGATGTTGTAGTTGCTAAGGTCAGGTCACTGGGATGTTGTAGTTGCTAAGGTCAGGTCACTGGGATGTTGTAGTTGCTAAGGTCAGGTCACTGGGATGCTGTAGTTGCTAAGGTCAGGTCACTGGGATGTTGTAGTTGCTAAGGTCAGGTCACTGGGATGTTGTAGTTGCTAAGGTCAGGTCACTGGGATGCTGTAGTTGATAAGGTCAGGTCACTGGGATGTTGTAGTTGCTAAGGTCAGGTCACTGGGATGCTGTAGTTGATAAGGTCAGGTCACTGGGATGTTGTAGTTGCTAAGGTCAGGTCACTGGGATGTTGTAGTTGCTAAGGTCAGGTCACTGGGATGCTGCAATTAATTCGCTGTTTAAATTATATCATCTTAAACTATTTACAAAAATTAAAACTTTAACAAACTATGTATGATTTGATTAGTGGTACAGCGTGACAGATTAATTAGTTACATTTCGAGTAATTTACACAATCATACAAAACTTCCAGTTTTACGCAAGTTAGGTTATTACCTCGTTAAGGAAGACACTGAACGACCCTCTTAGAGCGAGAGTTACTGCAAGTGTTCCCTTGAAGGTGTAAATACTTCACCAAGTTTGTATTCGTCGTCTTTATGAACATGTTGGTACCTCTGTACTCCTCTTCCTACAGGCAAGTTGTTCATGGTCTTAGGCAAGTTGTTCATGGTCTTAGGCAAGTTGTTCATGTTCTTAGGCAAGTTGTTCATGGTCTTAGGCAAGTTGTTCATGGTCTTAGGCAAGTTGTTCATGGTCTTAGGCAAGTTGTTCATGTTCTTAGGCAAGTTGTTCATGGTCTTAGGCAAGTTGTTCATGGTCTTAGGCAAGTTGTTCATGGTCTTAGGCAAGTTGTTCATGTTCTTAGGCAAGTTTCTCATGTTCTTAGGCAAGTTGTTCATGCTCTTAGGCAAGTTGTTCATGGTCTTAGGCAAGTTGTTCATGATCTTAGGCAAGTTGTTCATGGTCTTAGGCAAGTTGTTCATGATCTTAGGCAAGTTGTTCATGTTCTTAGGCAAGTTTCTCATGATCTTAGGCAAGTTGTTCATGTTCTTAGGCAAGTTTCTCATGTTCTTAGGCAAGTTGCTTATGTTCTTAGGCAAGTTGTTCATGTTCTTAGGCAAGTTTCTCATGTTCTTAGGCAAGTTGCTTATGTTCTTAGGCAAGTTGTTCATGTTCTTAGGCAAGTTGTTCATGTTCTTAGGCAAGTTTCTCATGTTCTTAGGCAAGTTGCTCATGATCTTAGGCAAGTTGGGAGGTCCCTCAACCCCTGCTGAGTACACACTATGACTAACCATCCTGTGAGATGAGAAATTGTTAATATCATTGGTAGCTTGTTCACTCTTGTGTTACCTTCACAAGATATCTTAACAATGCACCCAGAGTTTGCCAGTGTAGATCACATGCCTCTGGTTGACTAACCATCCTGTCATGGGAATGTTTACCATCACGGAGCTAATTCTTGACACACTGTACTCTCCTTCATATAGTCAAGTGTAGCTGTACAAATGCTGATGTAACTTCCTATAAAAAAGTGAATTCAGTATTATATTTTTCTGTGACAGGAAAAGAGAGATATATATAGGGGAGACGGAGGGGTCAAAGGGAGATGAGTGATGTTGGAGGAGAGGGAAGGAGAGAGGGAAAAAGGCGAGGAGATGGGAGAGAGAAGGGAAGATGTTGAGGAGAAAGGTGGAGACGGTGGGATAGGAAGGAGATTCGGAGAATGTTTTCTCTAGTTTACTAGTTTCTGACGCCTAAAGACCTTTATAACGTATGTAAACTAGTACCAACACCAGCAACAGCTGTCAAGGGAGGAAACTGCTTTCCTTGAGACAGTATATCACAGGTATACTGACCTCAGGATGGCCACACAGTTCCTCATACTCGGCCACTCAACCAAGGACACAAGGAAAAGGCAAAATCCTCTCATCGCTCCACTGCTATTACACGAAGGTGTTAAAAAGTTGGCAGAGGCTCTCCAGTACACATATAATATCCACGACTCTCCCGTTATCACAAGGACTGCACAAACAGCGGCCCTTCCCGACACTCACGGACTCAGTATATCTAGCCAGTAGTCCATAGATTACTCGTATCAAGTTTCCAAAAATGCCCAGGACCTTAATTACGGCCCAGAAAAAAAAATTGTTTTCCTCTAAACCATTGTCCTTCGTTTGCCTCTGATCCCAGTACAACCAGCATTGGACACTCTGGTTCCCAGCTCTCTACTTCACCTATCCGACCTACAGCCACTAAAGTACAGCCGCAAAAAGTACACCTTACAGTCTGTTATCAGTGGCGTAAGCGCTCCCGCTACAAAATTTTGCCACTCAATTTCTGAACACCAGAGCTTGAGGGGGAACACATCCCTGCTCCGGACTCTTGATATTCCTGCACGAGAAGTTTGGTGATAAGATGCTCGGCGCTGAAGTATGTCTCGAGCGCGTACTGGCACCAGTAATTACTGGAACACACATACAGTTTACACACTAGTTTACATTACTGTTTTGCTTCCATGACTGAGCCAAAACTTATGTGAAGGAGTCTCCTGCAGTCACCTGTTTCGTTTATCAAATGCGTCTGATCCCAATGCATATGGTGATGATAATTCTACATAAGAGAAGACCTGTCGTCTATAATGAGATTAACTGCTGGAGATAATGCACCTCAACTGGGACGTTACCTCTGGCAAATGATCATCGGTCCCGCTAGGTTAAATGAGTTGAACAAGGTTTGAACACTTCGACTATGGTTGGATAAAAGCACTTCAAATTAGGAGCTTCTTAAATCGTGTGAAAGGACAGGCTGGAGGACTCACAAGTCCTGGAAGACCACAATACTACCCTCAGAGGCCTGGAAAAAAGGCGAAGATGGTTTGATAATCTTTGCGTAGTACTTATCAAATTCACTTGAAACCCTAAGTACAATATAGCACATCCGAGGGTGTTCGCGATCTCAGTTTTTATAAATTGTAGTTAAATTGTAGTACACACGTTACCCGGGATCTTCTGTTGCCAAATGTATGTTGATTATCCGCTATTATGGTAATATTTTCCGTAAATTTTACGAGGCTCTCCCTAATAATGGTTTACATAATGGTGCCTAGCGCTGATGTTGTGGTAATTGGTCGATAATTCAGTACGCATTTCCCGTCCCTTAAATACTGGCGAACCGTTCGGTAGTTACCAGCTGTTTCGTACTTTCCTGACTTTGTAATTTGTTATACAGATTCACTGAAGGAAATGCTATTTGTCGTTTAGGGTAAGAATTATGACTTAACCCAGGATTTGTTTATATTCAATAGTTGTAAACATTTATAAACTTGTGTATATTTGGTTAATGTTTAGTGTAGCCTCTTCCAGGACTGTTCGTAAGTGCTTGCGTAACTGCTTCGTGAATCTGGCTTCTGGAAAGACCTTTTGGGACCACGAGGCGCTTTTTCTACTATGGTGCGTCATGGGACCACGGTGCGTCATGGGACCACGGTGCGTCATGGGACCACGGTGCGTCATGGGACCACAGTGCGTCATGGGACCACGGTGCGTCATGGGACCACAGTGCGTCATGGGACCACGGTGCGTCATGGGACCACGGTGCGTCATGGGACCACGGTGCGTCATGGGACCACAGTGCGTCATGGGACCACAGTGCGTCATGGGACCACGGTGCGTCATGGGACCACGGTGCGTCATGGGACCACAGTGCGTCATGGGACCACGGTGCGTCATGGGACCACGGTGCGTCATGGGACCACGGTGCGTCATGGGACCACGGTGCGTCATGGGACCACGGTGCGTCATGGAACCACGGTGCGTCATGGGGACCGCTATGCATTAGTGGTCCCCATGGCGTACTAATGGTGTCATTAGTGGCGTACTAATGCATAGTGACCACTATGCATTAGTACGACCACGTACTGTCGTCATGTCGTACTACTTGCTCACATTTTGTGAGCAAGTAATACGACATGACGACAGTACGACACACACACACACACACACACACACACACACACACCCACACACACACACCCACACACACACACCCACACCCACACACACACACACACACACCCACACACACCCACACACACACACACACACACACACACACACACACACACACACACACACACACACACACCCACACACACACACACACACACCCACACACACACACACACCCACACACACACACACCCACACCCACACACACACACACACACACACACACACACCCACACACACACACACACACACACACACACACACACACACACACACACACATGTAAAGTAAGGAAGGTATACCAGCGAGCGTCACCTCACCATTGTTATCTACCAACCTTCGCTCTCTTCTTGCTTATTTGGTATTTAATAAATTCGTTAGAGCTGACTGATGCAGATAGTTCTCTCACTGTGATTGTGTTCAAAATGTTTTACGTGCCTTACACTCCCTCTAATTTTAAGTAATTTGCATAATACTTTCGAGTTTTCTGCCAATTAAAGTTTCTTACTTGCATTCATCTTTGGCCAAATTATAACCCCTAAATGTTGCTATTCACTGTTGAATAGTTTTTCATTACTTATTTACGGATGTTTTCACTCTTGGCGGAGTGTATTAACCTTGGAAATACAAACCGAAACTGTCTCTATTTTCCGCTTGTTACAACTTGTAATAAAGTTGTTACATCTTCGCTTAATGTGTTTATGACGTATTAGAACGTTGTTACAACTTGCTATATTGGTTGTTATAACTGGTTAGGTGTTAAAACTTGTTCGAACGTTGTACCAACGTCGTAGTTTCGGTGTGTGTTTGGCGGGAATTAGTCTTGAATCAGCCCAACAATTCCTCTTCATTGTTTACAGTCAAAACCTGATACATTTATGCTACCAATACAGTGATGCATCTCTTAAAACTTTACTTTTCTCTAATAGGGTATCATTCAATGCTTCTTCTGAACATACAAATTGACATTGCTAAAGTAAACGTTATTACTTTTTTTTTGTTCAGCGACTTCTAATTAATACATTAAGCCTCAAATCAGGAAGAACACTTAAAACTTTCAAACATTTTAAGGAAATCAACACTTCACTTATGAAGGCGTATTCCATCGTGCTGATTAATATAATCTTCTCATCACCTAATATATCGCTACAATATACATCAGGATAATTAGTCTCACAGCAATTACAATTTGATTATATACTGAATTTAATGCTATTAAAAATAATAGTTTTAATAATTAAGTGGTTAATACGCGCCTAGCTATATTATATTATAGTAGAAGGAAGTATTGTATAGCCTCGCCGTCCGCAGGGAAGGAATGTCAAGCCTCGCCGTCCGCAGGCAAGGAATGTCAAGCCTCGCCGCCCGCAGGGAAGGAATGTCAAGCCTCGCCGTCCGCAGGCAAGGAATCACAAGCCTCGCCGTCCGCAGGCAAGGAATCATACACCTCGCCGTCCGCAGGCAAGGAATCATACACCTCGCCGTCCGCAGGCAAGGAATCTCAAGCCTCGCCGTCCGCAGGCAAGGAATCTCAAGCCTCGCCGTCCGCAGGCAAGGAATCTCAAGCCTCGCCGTCCGCAGGCAACGAATCACAAGCCTCGCCGTCCGCAGGCAAGGAATCTCAAGCCTCGCCGTCCGCAGGCAAGGAATCACAAGCCTCGCCGTCCGCAGGCAAGGAATCACAAGCCTCGCCGTCCGCAGGCAAGGAATGTCAAGCCTCGCCGTCCGCAGGCAAGGAATGTCAAGCCTCGCCGTCCGCAGGCAAGGAATGTCAAGCCTCGCCGTCCGCAGGCAAGGAATCACAAGCCTCGCCGTCCGCAGGCAAGGAATCACAAGCCTCGCCGTCCGCAGGCAAGGAATGTCAAGCCTCGCCGTCCGCAGGCAAGGAATGTCAAGCCTCGCCGTCCGCAGGCAAGGAATGTCAAGCCTCGCCGTCCGCAGGCAAGGAATCACAAGCCTCGCCGTCCGCAGGCAAGGAATCACAAGCCTCGCCGTCCGCAGGCAAGGAATGTCAAGCCTCGCCGTCCGCAGGCAAGGAATGTCAAGCCTCGCCGTCCGCAGGCAAGGAATGTCAAGCCTCGCCGTCCGCAGGCAAGGAATGTCAAGCCTCGCCGTCCGCAGGCAAGGAATCACAAGCCTCGCCGTCCGCAGGCAAGGAATGTCAAGCCTCGCCGTCCGCAGGCAAGGAATGTCAAGCCTCGCCGTCCGCAGGCAAGGAATGTCAAGCCTCGCCGTCCGCAGGCAAGGAATGTCAAGCCTCGCCGTCCGCAGGCAAGGAATGTCAAGCCTCGCCGTCCGCAGGCAAGGAATGTCAAGCCTCGCCGTCCGCAGGCAAGGAATGTCAAGCCTCGCCGTCCGCAGGCAAGGAATGTCAAGCCTCGCCGTCCGCAGGCAAGGAATGTCAAGCCTCGCCGTCCGCAGGCAAGGAATCTCAAACCACAAACCAAGTATAGATCGAGAAGACGAAGTTTCTGTCTGTTATGGACCAAACTTTACCTACAACTGCATGCTATGTTGTCCACTTAGTGTATGGAAAACCCAGACACAACATCCCTCTCCCTGCACGATGGCTTTTATAGGACCCTCTTCAACACCTGTTCATATCATGAACAAGTCCACAAGGGCCGTGACGAGGATTCGAACCTGCGTCCGGGAGCATCCCAGACACTGCCTTAATCGACTGAGCTACGACAGGGCAAAAGAGTTGAAACCGAAGTTCTACTGAACTTACTGGATCCCGTAGCCTCTCCGAGGCACAAACCAGGGTTTTACACAACTCCCCCCTGTATCTAATGAAATGAGTATATATCATTCTTATTTATGTACGTTTTATTGAGACAAAACTATGAACACGAACGTTAATTCATTACTGTATTTTAATACATTGAGGTGAGGGTTAAGCGAGGCTGGGCTGGGCTGCCGGCTTAGTCTCTTATTATCAATGAAGTAAAACCTACACTATAAAAAACTAGCACATATAAGCCGGCTTACCCTAGTCTAAAAAAAATATTTTGTAATACAGATGCATTAGTGAGTAAATCCAGCGTCAGGTTTACCCGGATAAGCTCCTAGAAACATTACAGATTTATTGAACTGTCGCATAAGTCTAGAGGGATCAGGACTTTAATATAATTAAAAAAATATATATTCGTAATTATATTAATAAGCTCTCTGGCTTAAAAAAAAATAGTTTATTTGATTACTTTCTAACTAGATCTACTGTGCGATTAACAGTATAATTCAACTAACAGATTATTATAATAATAATAATAATAGCCTAAGGCTCAGGGTTAAAAAAATTCTTTTGAATAATGTTGCTATAAAATATTTTGTTAAAACATTTTCTGTCATCACGTTCTGATAACATCAATGAATCATCATTTACGGTTTTCATATTTTTTTTCCATACATCACTTGATATTAATGGAGTGAAGGTGAAGATGACCAAATACATCGTACAACAGCACCTTGATAAAGGGTACAGGTTTCATCCGAAAAATTATTTAATAATAAACGAACATGTATACCCAATACGTATATAAATAAAAAAAAAAAATAAATGTTTATTTAGGTAAGGTACATACATACAAGGGATTTTACAAAGAATGATTGATTTATAGATAGGGCTAGTACATACAATGCCTAAAGCGACTATTATGCAAAGCGTTTCGGGCAGGAAAAACTTAAATGACTAAAGCTTAATACTAATTGAGTATAAAGAATAAAATGTGTAGAGAACAAAAAAAATAAGGATAAATATATATATATATGTATTATATATATTATTAAATATGACCGAAAAAGTAAGATTAATAATTCTAACACTAATTTTCTCGTCTAATATATGTCTACAGGAAAGACTGCTACCAAAATATACTAATATGTATTATATGTATACATATATATGTATTTGGTCTTTCCTTCACCTTCATTCACACACTGCGGTATTGTACTAAGTTTCTCCATTAAAGGATTGTTATATGAATATATGTAATACTTCAAAGCCTTATTGGTCAAACAATAAAATATTGTTCGCAACGAAACATTGAAAGACTTGTCAAATTTCAACAATCATTCATGTATCTCACACAAAAAGCCGTCCCAGAGTTTAGATTGAAATAAACTTGAACAATGGTAAGGGATGGTATGAATTCTTTACACTGGAAATGCTTCGAGTCCTTTATTACTTGTTGTCTATCATGAACTATTTTTGAAATTCAAGATCCAGCGGAGCTCTCTGTGACAAATGTCTCCACAAGACAAGTTTTTGCTATCCTGATAATCTAGTTCCATGAACCCATACTCCGAATACAATCACGTTCAATCCTAGTAAATGTGCTGCAGCTATTTTTACACCCCTACACACGTTGAAATAATCTACAGCCGAATGATCTTTTGTCAAAATTAGAAAATCTAGGAAGCCTATGAAACATAAAAGTAGTAGAAAATGGATTAAACGGCCGGGAGTAGAGGCGAACTCGATTCATAATTTGAAAAGTAGATATGATAGGGAAATAGATTGGGGATCATTACATTAGACAATCGGCGTCTGAAAGGATCAAGTCCATGCGCTAAAACTCGATCCTGCAGACACTAATAGGTGAGTACACACATATATGATAACAGCGGAAGAATCTATGTTAATATCGTTACCTGATAAATTTAGATGTATCATCAAGCTGCACGGTTATCCTAGTGGCAGTAGATAACATCTGTTCACAATATGGCTGATGTGTTCTGTCTTGGTAAGTCAGTCAGGCTTCGAGATGTTTTTGTTCAGTGTGTACCTAATGATCACAGATGTACCTAATGTGCAGCCTTACAGGGTGCACATTATGTTATAAAACAAATTCGGACATTACCAACTCCGCTGGCTAGGATGCGACTCTTCTGGGCTGTCTCTTGACGAGGAACTCTTTTATTAATTTAAATGTATCCTAGTCTAAACATAGAATTTAAAGTGAAAATATGTGAAGCTGAGCTTATCGTATAAGATTAAAATTATTTTGAATGCACCTGTGTATGTTTCGTTTCCATTGGTTGTTAATACATGAAACAAAAAAATCTAAGCAAATTTCATATATAGTGTTCATGGATATGAGACAAAAAACAGTAACTATTTTCTATAAGCAATTACTTTGGATAATATTTCAGTATTCGTAAATATATACTGATTTCTGTTTTTGGTTTTATGAATCGAATAACAACATCTATGTTTCACTGCATCAGCCTCTACTCGAGACATGTGTAGGTCATTCACATCCACGTAAAAAGTGGTAGGCAAAAACATCTCTTGCCTTGGGACTTGCAAACCACTCCTGGCCAACTTATCCATTGGCCGAGCCACGAGCAGGCTGCCCCGCGCACTCACGCCCCAACATTAACATACTGCCCTCAGTAACGTTATAGAGAAAGTGTATAATCAACTAGAAAGAAAATAATTACGATAAAATGGAAAAAGGAGCCCGGGGTGAAAGAGGAAGTGGGCGGGGCGACCCGGCGTCGTGTGTACAGAGATTTGGCAGTTAACACTGTACCAAAAAGTAGCGTGTAATGATGGATTGAGCACACAGAGTGTTCTCTGTTTTTCAGCCGCCTGATGCTAATGTCCGTAGCTCTCTTGTTATACAGATTGTCTTATGTAACGCTGCTATCATACACCCTCTTTCACGGGATATTACCAAAGCGTTATGAAGTTCATCTATAACATCTAAAACAGGGCAGCGGAAATTTTTATTCAGTGCACGCATTCAAGAAAGTGTAACGAATTTGCTTGAGAGGTTCTTGTTGGTCGCCCGTAAACCTTATCATGTAACATTAGAGGAAGTCTTGCTTGGTCATACTGATCATTAATTGTACATGACAGCGATTAACAGGTGGTGATGCATAATTGTGAGCCCGCATTACAGAGCTGCAGACGTAGTACACGTTGAGGTAAATGTCTCCACGTTCGCCACTTTACTGAGACTGGCAAAAAGTTGCCTTAACCACAACTTCAGGGCAAGAGAGACACAATGACAGGAACTGATTCTCACTTAAAGTAACATTCTTGAGTCAGTCATCAGTCTGGCAGTTATCTCCTGTCACACCTGTTAATCACACGAAAAACTGGCAGACACTCCAGTTTCCGCCCACCACATCTATCAACCTTTACAAAGACATTTACAAGTTGTGTCCTTGAACTTAAACAAAACATCAATAGTATGATATTATTAAGGCCTTGACTTACTTTTAAAATTTAGCATCATAAATTTGTATTATAAAAATCAGAAAGATTCAAACAGCGTCACAACTTACAGAAATAAACTTCCATAATAATTTATTACAATGCTCAACAATTGAATTTCGTCGGATTAAAAACTCCGCTTACTAAGGTCATTCAAATATCTTCATTTCTGTGCCATTCTTCAATAGAGAAGAAGCCTCATACGCTAGACAAACATAGGCTTTCATAAGTAGAATTATAAATAAATAATTTAAATTTTGTTAAATTTGTAATAATCCACGTAGGTATACTTACCACGGACCGACTAAAGTGATCGTAACAATAACGACAATATCATAATTACTCAACCCATCCACATACTCAAATATGTTTTAGACAACAAGAGACAAGCTTATAAGCTGTTAAAACATTAGCCTCTACCAAAGGGCAGAATTACTCGCTGTGGCAAGAGTGGTTTTGAATGTTACGATAGCCTATCTTACTATAGATCGATCCCCACTCTTGACTAGTCCTATCCCCACCAGACTGGGTACTGGGCTGGGTACGGAGAAGACATCTCCGCCCGACTAGACACCCATCCCCGCTGGAGTAGACCCATCCCCGCTGGAGTAGACCCATCCCCGCTGGAGTAGACCCATCCCCGCTGGAATAGACCCACCCCCGCTAGAGTAGACCCATCCCCGCTGGATAGGGATGGAACACACACCCGGGGCTGATGTTAGATGTAAGTGGCATGAAATAGAATAAGCATAGGTTAGGTTAGGATACAATAGGATGGGTTAGATTAGATTAGATTAGTCATTTCTACAGTGAGGTTAAGATAGGTTACGTTACGTTATTTTGGGCTCGGGTAGGTTGGTCAGGGTCGTTTACCTTTCAGAGACACCTGGAGGCAGTTTTAAGAACTATAATGTCAAGCCTCGGACCCCGAGTGATGCTCAATTATCTACTGAACTTTGTAATCATTAAGAACATGAACAAATCCACAAGGGCCGTGACGAGGATTCGAACTTTCGTCCGAGATCATCCCAGACCCAGACCTTGTGGATTTGTTCATTTGATGCATCATGCAATTGTGATTTCTCTGTGTAATGAAGTATGGGCGAAGAGGGAGAACGGCCTATTGACATAGCTCGAGTGCAGGGGGGAGTTGTGTAAAACTCCTGGTTTGTGTCTCGGAGAGGCTGCAGGATCCAGTAAGTTCAGTAGAACATCGGTTTCAACTCTTTTACCATGTCGTAGCTCAGTCGATAAAGGCAGCGTCTGGGTTGATCTTGGACGTAGGTTCGAATCCTCGTCACGGCCCTCGTGGATTTGTTTATTTGATGCATCACGCTATTGTGATTTCTGTGTGTAATTAGGAACATGTTTCCTAAACTCAAGGAAGTTTGCTGGAGATGCCAGTTGCCATGCAGAATTATTATATATGGACTTAAAAGATATGGCATTGTAATACTTATGGATTAACAAATAAAAATGGGCTTTCTATATGGTTTGTAGGGAATATACCACAGAAAACAGTGTCTGTCTGTCTGTCTGTCTGTCTGTCTGTCTGTCTGTCTGTCTGTCTGTCTTTAAGGATAGGTATCTGAGCACAGTTGAAATTCCTTACCCCAGCATCTCTCCTTGTCTATATGACTTTGTCTGTCCCTCTGTTTGTCTGTATATATGTCTGCCTCACTCTCCACCTCTATCTGTCTGTCTCTTTTTAATCTCTTTTTCTCACTACTTCGTCTTAAATTGGATACGTAATGTGTGGCTATATGCTTTAAACTTTTAAAATAAGATGCTTTATATATGCCTAGTAAGTTAACATAGAACGATGCGGTATGAACTTATTGACAGCCGAGGGTTGACGGGGCGATCGTTGTAAGCCGTGGGTTTGAGGGTTGCTGGAGGGCTGTTGAATTGACAGGGTGGGCTAGTGGGTGGCATGGGCCAGTATGGGTTGCGTCGGCAGCTGTGTGGGCGTCAGTGTAATGGTGGATAGTTCCAGCTGGGATTGGCGATGGGAGAGGATGGCGGGGCTAGGCTGAGATGGCAGTGGTGGCGAGGGTGGCAGGCGGGGTAGGATGAGGGAGGTGGGAGTCCCTGGTACAGGTGAGTGATTGGCCCTGGGAAAGAGGCGAGGCTGGTGATGCTGGAATCAAATAAGCGCACCGCTAAGGGGCGGAAGCCCCCTGTTGCTATGACCCCCCCCCCACCCTCGCCCACAGCAAGCATGGTATAAATTGTTCAGCACAAAATGAACCTGTTGATACAACCGCGCGCATCTGTGATTGCTAAATCCAGACACCACAGAAAAGTTAGTACAAAATGCATGTGCAAAATGGAAAAAAAGTTTACTTTTGGGTGTTATTGGAGCCAAAATTTATTGCTGAACATCATGTTGAAGAACAAGTGCCGCTGTGTGCATGTGAGACGTTGCAAGTTGCAAAGGAAGTCCTTAAAAGGTTAAGTTTTCCGCTACAGCCGAACACAGACTGTGTTTATGTCGTCTGACCTTGGTGCTCTAAGGTCGTCACTACACCTACCTGGCCTCCAGGGTGACCTTGGTGCTCTAAGGTCGTCACTACACCTTCCTGGCCTCCAGGGTGACCTTGGTGATGTAAGGTCGTCACTACACCTACCTGGCCTCCAGGGTGACCTTGGTGCTCTAAGGTCGTCACTACACCTTCCTGGCCTCCAGGGTGACCTTGGTGATGTAAGGTCGTTGTTAACTATTAACAAGAGGCAGAGTTGGAATATATTTAGAATGTTATAAACTGTAGTTTAAAATGAAGTGTTTGAACATTTAATTTTACAATGGAGAATGTGACAAGGTGGTCAAAGACCTGACCTGACCCTTCAGGAGTGGTCCAGGGGCCCAACACCATCACACACAGGGAAGGGGCCATGGACCACCACACACAAGGAAGGGGCCATGGACCACCACACACAGGGAAGGGGCCATGGACCACCACACACAGGGAAGGGGCCATGGACCACCACACACAGGGAAGGGGCCATGGACCACCACACACAGGGAAGGGGCCATGGACCAGCGCACACACCAGGAAGGGGCCATGGACCACTACACAGGGAAGGGGCCATGGACCACCACACACAGGGAAGGGGCCACGGACCACCACACACAGGGAAGGTGCCATGGACCATCACACACAGGGAAGGGGCCATGGACCACCACACACCGGGAAGGGGCCATGGACCACCACACAGGGAAGGGACCATGGACCACCACACACAGGGAAGGGGCCATGGACCACTACACAGGGAAGGGGCCATGGACCACCACATACAGGGAAGGGGCCATGGACCACCACACACAGGGAAGGGGCCATGGACCACCACACACAGGGAAGGGGCCATGGACCACCACACACAGGGAAGGGGCCATGGACCACCACACAGGGAAGGGGCCATGGACCACCACACACAGGGAAGGGGCCATGGACCACCGCACACAGGGAAGGGGCCATGGACCACCACACACAGGGAAGGGGCCATGGACCACCACACAGGGAAGGGGCCATGGACCACCACACACAGGGAAGGAGCCATGGACCACCACACACCGGGAAGGGGCCATGGACCACCACACAGGGAAGGGACCATGGACCACCACACACAGGGAAGGGGCCATGGACCACTACACAGGGAAGGGGCCATGGACCACCACATACAGGGAAGGGGCCATGGACCACCACACACAGGGAAGGGGCCATGGACCACCACACACAGGGAAGGGGCCATGGACCACCACACACAGGGAAGGGGCCATGGACCACCACACACAGGGAAGGGGCCACGGACCACCACACAGGGAAGGGGCCATGGACCACCACACACCAGGGGGCCCAACACCCTTGACCGCACTTTTGTCTGCTCCTTGACTCATGTGTTTGTTTAGGAACCTGAAGAAGTTCTCAACGCTCAGACAAGACTTGATTGTCTTTTCTCTCAAGACACAGTTAGTCGTCTTTATTATATTTATTAGTAGAGTGAGAGAGGTAGTTGATAGTCAGTTATGTTAGGGAGGAGAGGCTCCAGGCTACATAAAGGGGAACTCCAAACAATTACAAGAACGATATCAAATATCTTTTTTGTTTTGGTAGGCAGGTGCACCTGTCAGCGTGCCCCAGTACCGCAGGTGCACCTGTCAGCGTGCCCCAGTACCGCAGGTGCACCTGTCAGCGTGCCCCAGTACCGCAGGTGCACCTGTCAGCGTGCCCCAGTACCGCAGGTGCACCTGTCAGCGTGCCCCAGTACCGCAGGTGCCCCGGTCAGCGTGCCCCAGTACCGCAGGTGCACCTGTCAGCGTGCCCCAGTACCGCAGGTGCACCTGTCAGCGTGCCCCAGTACCACAGGTGCACCTGTCAGCGTGCCCCAGTACCGCAGGTGCACCTGTCAGCGTGCCCCAGTACCACAGGTGCACCTGTCAGCGTGCCCCAGTACCGCAGGTGCACCTGTCAGCGTGCCCCAGTACCGCAGGTGCACCTGTCAGCGTGCCCCAGTACCGCAAGTGCACCTGTCAGCGTGCCCCAGTACCACAGGTGCACCTGTCAGCGTGCCCCAGTACCGCAGGTGCACCTGTCAGCGTGCCCCAGTACCGCAGGTGCACCTGTCAGCGTGCCCCAGTACCACAGGCGCCCCTGTCAGCGTGCCCCAGTACCGCAGGTGCACCTGTCAGCGTGCCCCAGTACCACAGGTGCACCTGTCAGCGTGCCCCAGTACCGCAGGTGCACCTGTCAGCGTGCCCCAGTACCGCAGGTGCACCTGTCAGCGTGCCCCAGTACCGCAGGTGCACCTGTCAGCGTGCCCCAGTACCGCAGGTGCACCTGTCAGCGTGCCCCAGTACCACAGGTGCACCTGTCAGCGTGCCCCAGTACCGCAGGTGCACCTGTCAGCGTGCCCCAGTACCACAGGTGCCCCGGTCAGCGTGCCCCAGTACCGCAGGTGCACCTGTCAGCGTGCCCCAGTACCACAGGTGCACCTGTCAGCGTGCCCCAGTACCGCAGGTGCACCTGTCAGCGTGCCCCAGTACCACAGGTGCCCCGGTCAGCGTGCCCCAGTACCGCAGGTGCACCTGTCAGCGTGCCCCAGTACCACAGGTGCCCCGGTCAGCGTGCCCCAGTACCGCAGGTGCACCTGTCAGCGTGCCCCAGTACCGCAGGTGCCCCGGTCAGGCGTGCCCCAGTACCGCAGGTGCCCCGGTCAGCGTGCCCCAGTACCGCAGGTGCCCCGGTCAGCGTGCCCCGGTACCGTCCGGGAGGGCCACCTGGCAGCTGCCTCTGGCCGCCACTCTGAGAACACTCGCTTTATCGACCTGTCCCACCTTGCCTTCCCACCTTACCAACAACGCAACCACAACAACCACACACCTGCTACTTCCCTCACTACTTCCTCTCACTACTTCCCCTCACTACTTCCCTCACTACTTCCCTCACTACTTCCCCTCACTACTTCCCTCACTACTTCCCCTCACTACTTGCTCTGCCACTTCTCTACTTGGATGTGAAGGACATTTATCACACAAATACCTGTTGTGTGTGTCCACTTTTCTGTGTAGTGTGTAGTGGAACACTCTCCTTGCCCTACAGTATGTGGTGGAACACTTTCCTCGCCCTGTAGTATATAGTGGAACACTCTCCTTGCCCTACAGTATATAGTGGAACACTCTCCTTGCCCTACAGTATATGGTGGAACACTTTCCTTGCCCTACAGTATATGGTGAAACACTCTCCTTGCCCTACAGTATATGGTGGAACACTCTCCTTGCCCTACAGTATATGGTGGAACACTTTCCTTGCCCTACAGTATATGGTGAAACACTCTCCTTGCCCTACAGTATATGGTGGAACACTCTCCTTGCCCTACAGTATATGGTGGAACACTCTCCTTGCCCTACAGTATATGGTGGAACACTTTCCTTGCCCTACAGTATATGGTGGAACACTCTCCTTGCCCTACACTATATAGTGGAACACTCTCCTTGCCCTACACTATATAGTGGAACACTCTCCTTGCCCTACACTATATAGTGGAACACTCTCCTTGCCCTACAGTATATGGTGGAACACTCTCCTTGCCCTACAGTATATGGTGGAACACTCTCCTTGCCCTACACTATATGGTGGAACACTCAGTGTAGGGTTGTAACTGTACCCAGCAAAATATATGTCAACTCGCCATAGAGTGCCACTTTGCCATTAACGAGCAGAGACTGGGTTGCCATCACTATGGTAGGTTTACACGAAACTGTTCAGTTAATTAAGCTAAATAAATTAGTTTGATTTTAAATTGCAAGTGCAGCTTTTCATGGAGTGAATTGTGGCAGTTACAGTCAGCTGCTGCTGCTGGAGTCACACCACCTCGCTCATGGGAGACGGTTTGGGTCGCCCTCAGAAACTCATTCTCCGTCCCTGAATGAGGTAACTAGTTGTGTAACCTAGAGTGTCTTAGTTCATGTTAGCCAGTTAGCAG
Source organism: Procambarus clarkii (assembly GCF_040958095.1). Classification (NCBI taxonomy): domain Eukaryota; kingdom Metazoa; phylum Arthropoda; class Malacostraca; order Decapoda; family Cambaridae; genus Procambarus; species Procambarus clarkii. Next base: position 29,411,339 of record NC_091222.1, read on the forward strand.
TGGAGGTGGGAGGGGGCTGTGGTGTGGTGTGGTGTGGTGTGGTGTGGTGTGGTGGTGTGGTGTGGTGTGGTGTGGTGGTAGGGGTGTGGTGTGGTGGTGGGGGTGTGGGTGGGGGCGGGAGCAGGAGGTGTGGTGTGGTGGTGGGGGTGTGGGTGGGGGTGGGGGCGGGAACAGGTGTGGTGTGGGTGGTGGTGGGGGTGGGGGTGTGGAGTGGTGTGGGGTGTAGTGTAGGTGGTGGTGTGGGGTGGAGGCGGGGTGTGGGCGGGTGGTGGTGTGGGTGGGGGCGGGGTGTGGGCGGGGGCGGGGGCAGGAGGAAGGTACCATGGGAGCGCTGCCACACACGTGTTGCAGCGCACATGATCTTTTGCTGCGGGCGGCGCTGGTAATGGCGGGCTGGTGCTGGGGGCGGAGCTTACACACTCCCCTTGCAAACATTGGTCGGCCCTGCAACACCGCCCGCTGCACCACCCTCTCCCTGCCTCATACCATCACTACCCTCGTCCTCCACCCTCACTCTCCTCTTCACCCTCACCACAATGTGAGCATCTTCCCCGGCGTGTGGGGCTCGGCCCCGGGCCAGGGAGGGAGTGGGGCTGCATTTGGCGGGAGGTGTCTGGCACAGGGGTCCTCATCCGGCCCACCCGAACACCACAAAAAATGGCGCACACTGCCTCCTCCTCATTAATCTCGCCGAGTACCCATGCGGACACTCACACCCTTAATAAAACCTTTCCTGCTTTATTTATACACATATACCTTCAGTCGGCGAGACCTCGCTTCTTTATATTATTACAATTTGCGGCATAAACCACGTAAAAAAGTATTCAAGCCGAGCGCTTGCAAGGTTTGGGCCGGTGTTCAACAACCTATCACAGGGTGAGAGGGGCGAGGCGGACCGCTCTTGCCGACACTGTTGCAAACTGCAACTGCCACCTTCTCTTGCAATACTCAACTTGTCTTCTACTCACAACAGTAAAACATTTACCTGCCAGGGAGAACATTATAAACCACGATTACTTAGTAACTGTATCAACATTTAGGTAAAACACTAACCAGTTAACCCCACTAGTGCTGGTGACATTAGTGAGGTCAACTTTAGCAAAGGTACGGGCTGGTTAAGGTCTAGTGCTCGAGGTCTGGAGTTTTGAGGAAAATCCATTGGTGTACCGGACTGAAAATAACTGTTTTATTCAAGCAATAATAATTACAGTCTAAGGCAGGACAAAACACGCCTTATATTACCCTGAGACGTTCTTGAACTGCTAGAATTGTTGCTATAAGAAAGGAACTAAGACTAGCAACTATTTATGAGAAAATTCTTTGTTTTAAAACCTTGTTTTGTGCAAAAGTTTAAAAAAATAATGGATTCCAAGGCATTATTCAAATTAAATTGAGATTAAGTAACTCAAAGTAACAAAAAAACTTCCATATGGGTGTTGGTCAGTTGTAGTATCAAGAAGTCTTCGACCGTGCAGGTCTCTATGCACTACACACCAATCTCTTCAAAGTAAACATGATTCAGAATCTATGCAATTCATAACGCAAGAATTTATTGCCAGTCATCTGCCAAATCTCAAATCAACTGAATTCTATGCTTATACTGTGTAGTGGAACATCCTACCAGCCCTGTAATGTGTAGTGGAACACCCTCCTTGCCTTGTACCATGCAGTGGAACAGTTCTTGTCTTGTAATGTGTGGTGTAACTTCTAGAAATCAAGCACGGGGTAAAACAGGTTGTGCACGTTCACTATATAGGGAAAGTTAACTAATCATGTCGAGAAATCAAACACTGAATGACTGGGAAAGCGCAGCATAAACTGAACTTTCGGGAATTGATCAAGCCAATACCTTGCACCAAGACATTTAACGACTAGTGCACTTTTAATCACAAAATATCTTTGCACCACCATTTACTGTGAGGCTTACTGTGAAACCTACCGTGAGGTTCACTGTGAGGCTTACATTAAATGGTGATGGAATGATATTTTGACTAAAGGTAAACTACGGTCTTCAGAAAACCTATAACATTCAATGTCTGAAGTAATTTGTAATATTAAACGAAATGTCATCGTTGTTAATGATAACGATTAACGATAACGATACCATCCGGTGCTAGAGCGGGAAACCACGACTTCAAAGCTCTATTGAAGACCGAGACTTTGCAAGAATGAAAATCCCGACTGTGACTTTAGGTTAAATAATGCCGTTATTATAAACCTAATGCCGTTATTATTTTATTAAAATAAAAGGGAATAATTCTCATACAGTAGAACTAAGATGAGATGCCCAAAGACTTGAAAGCTACAATATACAAATTTCAGACAACCAGCCTAATAATAGGTATTTGTATGGTCAACACAGTAATAGAATCTGGCAATGTGATGTAGTCGTTGCCTGAATTAGAATTAATTACAAACACATCTGGCTAATGACAGAATATTTCAACCCATCCTCCTGGGTTAAGACCAATACCTGACAACAATATGCTTCATTTATGCCTGGTAGCCTATTGGGTCTTTATATTGTCTGGTAGCCTATTGGGTCTTTGTATTGTCTGGTAGCCTATTGGGTCTTTGTATTGTCTGGTAGCCTATTGGGTCTTTGTATTGTCTGGTAGCCTATTGGGTCTTTGTATTGTCTGGTAGCCTATTGGGTCTTTGTATTGTCTGGTAGCCTATTGGGTCTTTGTATTGTCTGGTAGCCTATTGGGTCTTTGTATTGTCTGGTAGCCTATTGGGTCTATGTATTGCCTGGTAGCCTATTGGGTCTTTATATTGTCTGGTAGCCTATTGGGTCTTTATATTGCCTGGTAGCCTATTGGGTCTTTGTATTGTCTGGTAGCCTATTGGGTCTTTGTATTGTCTGGTAGCCTATTGGGTCTTTGTATTGTCTGGTAGCCTATTGGGTCTTTGTATTGTCTGGTAGCCTATTGGGTCTTTGTATTGTCTGGTAGCCTATTGAGTCTTTATATTGTCTGGTAGCCTATTGGGTCTTTGTATTGTCTGGTAGCCTATTGGGTCTTTATATTGTCTGGTAGCCTATTGGGTCTTTGTATCTCCTGCCGTCGGATGTCGTAATTAGGAAACGTAAATTTGAAATAATCATCAATGAGATTCAGGGTAATTAATGAGATTGCATTAGTTTTAATTATGCTAAGTGATTATACCTATTGATACAATCCTTGTGATTATATCACTCACAATGACAACACCAGCTGCTCAACAACCCCACAACACCAGCCGCTCAACAACACCACAACACCAGCTGCTCAACAACACCACAACACCAGCTGCTCAACAACCCCACAACACCAGCTGCTCAACAACCCATCACTAAAGACACACTATGAACGCGTTCGCTTTCCGCTGTAATCTCTCCTGCAGCGGCACGGAGCAGCCGGCAGCGGCACGGAGCAGCCGGAAGCAGCACGGAGCAGCCAGGAGCATGACCACGGAACAATGCTGCCGGATATGAATGGTTATCAGGCAATAACACCGCCGAGAAGTAGGCCTGTTGGAGGCCGAATTTCCGGGCCTCCCTCTCACTCTCTAGAGGGTCCTCCTTCAGCGCTCTCTACTGTCCTCTTAGGCCTCTTTAGGCCTCGGGCCTCTTCCACGCCCTCTCGTGTGCCTGTCTTCTGATAGTGATACATATATATATTGACCACTATTTAGGTCAACACAATTAAACAGCTACAGCAACATACTCGGACATATTAACAACACAGGAAGTGTCATTCCTAACATATCTGTGCAATACAATTATTGACGAATATAATTAGTTCCGAATGAGTGAGATTATACATAGTTCATATCATCAGCCACGTTATTGTGACTCATCGTCTGCAAAACTGTAAAAATTAACTTTGGAGAGTTAATTTTTCAACTTCTTTCTCAAGTGAAGAAAAATTGTAAGGGAAATAGGAAAGATTCGCGCTAGAATCATTGATCTCACACTTTCGATCACATTCAGAGGAACATTTTAATCCTTCTAATACGAGTCAGAAGTCGTCTACCACCAGTACCCACCTGTGTATAAAGAGAGGAATATAAAGGATGAGAAGAAAACCCTCTCTAATTCACACATGTTGACTACGGGTCTTGACACATGAGGAACATGACACAAACATGATGGAAGCTTGGCACTGCGAGTCCCACCAGTGAAGACTCTACAGTGCACTACATGGTTCATATGAATAAAGTCACATACTCTGTATAAAACCTCATACCCACTATGCAGCCACATATGCACTATGCAGCCACATACCCATAATAAGACCTCGACCAGTATTGAGCCACATACCCAGCATAGGTATGTGACTAAAGGGGACACATACCAGCATAGGTATGTGATTAAAGGAGCCACATACCAGCATAGGTATGTGACTAAAGAAGCCACATACCCAACATAGGTATGTGACTAAAGGAGCCACATACCCAACATAGGTATGTGACTAAAGGAGCCACATACCCAGCATAGGTATGTGACTAAAGGAGCCACATACCAGCATAGGTATGTGATTAAAGGAGCCACATACCCAACATAGGTATGTGACTAAAGGAGCCACATACCCAACATAGGTATATGACTAAAGGAGCCACCATGGTATTCAAGAGCCGTGATAACTCGAGCAGTAATGTGGGCGTCCCACACATCGCCTTGTTTTGCGTCCCAAACAGCGTGAGAAAGGAAACGGGTTTTTGCTGCCCGTGAGGTTAAAGCTTCGCTATTACCTCCCTCGTAATAATTTCCTATTTTTATATCGTGAGCATTGTGTTGGGGAACGAAATGCTAAAATGGCTAGCTAGTGTGGCTTTCTCCTGTTAACGTTAGGGAGAGGAGCATGTTGTGAGCGTGACGAGGTACAGGCGTGATGGTCACTCTATGGTAACTGGTACCGTCAACGAGAAGAGCATCTTGTGAGCGTGGTAGTGAGCATAGGAGAGCAGCGAGAGGCGTCACGCTCCTACCCTTGTGAAAATACAAGTAGCAAATCTTGGAGTATTTACGGCGTCACATGTTTCTTACAACGAACACGCCCTCGCATGTACACGCACATGTGTGTGGGCGTGTGTGTGTGGGTATGTGTGTGGGTATGTGTGTGGGCGTGTGTGTGTGGGCGTGTGTGTGTGGGCGTGTGTGTGTGTGTGTGTGTGTGTGTGTGTGTGTGTGTGTGTGTGTGTGTGTGTGTGTGTGTGTGTGTGTGTGTGTGTGTGTGTGTGTGTGTGTGGGCGTGTGTTTATGTGTGGGTGTAATTACCTAAGTATAGATACAGAATGAGAGCTACACTCATGGTGTCCCGTCTTCCCAGTACTCTTCATTACTGACGGTTTTGGCCTCCACCACCACCTCACTTAACTTGTTCCATCCGTCTATCACTACAAAAGTGAATTTGTTTATATATCTTTGGAAGCTTTGTCTATGAACTCTTAATTCTTAAGCAACCCGTCCTCGACTTAAGTCCATTACATCCAGCGGTCGACCCCACAGACGCATTCATAAACTTTTACATGCTACCTTGAGGCTACCTTGAGGTGCTTCCGGGGCTTAGTGTCCCCGCGGCCCGGTCGTCGACCAGGCCTCCTGGTTGCTGGACTGATCAACCAGGCTGTTAGACGCGGCTGCTCGCAGCCTGACGTATGAGTCACAGCCTGGTTGATCAGGTATCCTTTGGAGGTGCTTATCCAGTTCTCTCTTGAACACTGTGAGGGGTTTGCCAGTTATGCCCCTTATGTATAGTGGAAGCGTGTTGAACAGTCTCGGGCCTCTGATGTTGATAGAGTTCTCTCTCAGAGTACCTGTTGCACCTCTGCTTTTCAACGGGGGTATTCTGCACATCCTGCCATGTCTTCTGGTCTCATGTGGTGTTATTTCTGCTGTTCAGACAAAACAGGAATTTTCTCAAATATAAATTAATATTATAATATATTAGTATATTAGTATATTGTGCATATATAGGCAAAGGTTAGGTTATGTGTTTAGGTTCTGTTGGCGATTATTTGTATTTGTAGTACGTGGGAAATTAGGCTATGGCATTTATTCACATTAAATTCCATTTGTTCGATATAATTATTTTGTCCAGGTCATGTCAATGGTCCAAGTTACGTATCTTCCCTATTATCTCACCAAACATGTCCATATAATTCTGTATTTCGTCTGGTAGGTTATGTAGACAATGAACATTACCAGTACTAAAACTGAACCCTGTGGTACTCCACTTACGACATTTCTCCAGTCTGATACATCGTCTCTGATTACTGCCCTCACTTCTCTGTAGGTTAGAAAATTGTTCATCCATGTTAGAAGCCTCCCTGCCACTTCTCCAGTATGTTCCAGTTTCCAGAACAACCTCTTAAGTGGACTCTGTCGAAAGCCTTTTTCAGGTCCAGATAAAAGCAGTCAACCCAACCATCTCTCCCTCTTGTATAATCTCTGTGGCTCTACCATAGAAACTAAATGGATTGTTACACAGGATCTTTCCAGACTGAAAACCATACTGTTATTATATAATTTTTCTTCTGTTGTTCTACCCATTTGGTTTAAATATTTTTTTGTTTAATATTTTGACTACTAGACTTGTCAATGATACAGGTCTATAATTAAGAAGGTCTTCCCTGCTGCCACTTTTGTACATTGGAATTATGTTAGACCTTTCCCATATATTTGTCAGGACTCAGAGATGACTGAAAAATCAATTTAAGTGGAATACTGAGCTCAGGTGCACATTCTCTCAGAACCCATGCTAAAACTCCATCTTGGCCAACTGCTTTGTTCTTACTTGAGCATTTTTTCAACTTCGTCTCTAGACACCTCTGTGTGCTCTATGTTATCCTCTGTAAGTATTATTGTGTCTGGTTCTCTGAAAATTTAATTTTGCACAAACACTTTGGAGCTGGTCGTTTAATGTTTCACACATTTCCTTTTCATTTTCCGAATATCTGTTTTTCATTTTCAACCTCTGAATTGTATCCTTTACCTGCAATTAGTTTTTAATGAGTTTGTAGAATAGGCCCTTCCCCCTTTTCGCGCGCGCGCGTGTGCGTGTGCGTGTGTGTGTGTGTGTGTGTGTGTGTGTGTGTGTGTGTGTGTGTGTGTGTGTGTGTGTGTGCACTGACCTAGTTGTGGTTGAGGGGGTTGAGCTTTGGCTCTTTGGTCCCGCCTCTCAACTGCCAGTCAACTGGTGTACAGGTTCCTGAGCCTACTGGGCTCTATCATATCTACACTTGAAACTGTGTATGGAGTCAGCCTCCACCACATCACTGCCTAATGCATTCACCTGTTAACTACTCTGACACTGAAAAAGTTCTCTCTGACGTCCCAGAGGCTTAGATAGAATTTTTTAGTTCTTGGTACCATTTGGGTACTAAGTTTCCACCTGTGTCCCCTTGTTCGTGCACCATCAATGCTAAATAGTCCTTATCTACCCTCTCAATTCCGCCTAGTATTGTATAGCGCTGCGCCAATATAACTATGACATGGAAGGAAATAAGGACAATGAGCTAGGATCTGAGGAAGTACGGGACGGTGCCCAACCGTATCAACCGGAGTAAAGTTGTTGCAGAAAACATGAGATGCCGTTGACGGAGAAGTGCCTCGACCTAAGGACAACATTTATGAAAGGATAATATTCTTACATGCGTGAGGAGCGGAGACCTTGAAGAGCTGGTGCTTCCTGTGGCTGGTGACCCTCGAAGTTGACCTGGACCCCGCCAGTGCTGCTAGTAATTAGCAGTGAAGGATTCACCGTTCAAACTTCGCCTGTTATAACTTTACAACTATGATCACTGTTGATTATCAGCCGGATGTTTCACTGTAACATTGATTATATAATTATACCTCACAGCAGGTTATAGTACAAGACTATAGTGTGCCGATTATATGGACCACAACACTTGCCACTTTGATAAGGTGCCTCTGTCACTTTACAAGCTGTCACTCACTAGGTGCACCGACACTCAGGTGGAGTACTAGGTGCACTGTCACTCAAGTGAACCACTAGGTACCACCACTGAATCGCCAACGTATTATCACTGGCCGCTTATCGATATTTATCGATCACAAACTAAGTCCCTCTCTAAGAAGCACGATTAACGGTGCTTCATTTTCTCTTCCCGATAAGAGTTCGCGCCACTGATCGCCGAGAACTATTTTTGGAGGCAGTTAAACTTTATTCCTGGTGATCATAGAGTCTAGCGACACAAGGTGTAACGAGCATAGGAACGGCTGTGATGGAATACCCTGAGCCAAGCGGCCTGTTCTCTCCTCAACTCACAGCGAAGGGAAGACAAGGTCGTGCTTGGGTGGAGGAGGAGGGCGCGAGGCACGGGGAAGTGATGAGGTTGTGAGGAAGACTGTGGAGAGGGCAGTGCTACCCCCCTGGCACCACTACATTGCCAGGCACCCTCACCATGCCCACCCGACCTCCCTACCCAGTCCTGTACCCACACAGCTTCACGCCCACCTGTCTCACACTCTCACTGGTTCACGCCCACCCTGCCCCCACGCCCACCTGCCTTACACCCACACACTGCTTCACGCCCTCAATGCCCCAAAATAATTTGATTTCACTTTTAAAGTAATGTTGATTAAATTTAAATTTTGCCCCGAGGGGCGAGTTTATTGGGCAGCGCCACTCATCTTGTGAGTGAACATACCGCCATAGTGACAGTATTGGGCAGCGCCACTCATCTTGTGAGTGAACATACCGCCATAGCAGAATGTACAACACTCCCCAATAGGAAGAAAACCCATGTTGATATTCCCGCATACAGATGTTCATAAAGTGCGTCAGACTGTTGCTACACTCCCTCGTGGTACTGTTGCTACACTCCCTCATGGTACTGTTGCTACACTCCCTCATGGTACTGTTGCTACACTCCCTCATGGTACTGTTGCTACACTCCCTCATGGTACTGTTGCTACACTCCCTCATGGTACTGTTGCTACACTCCCTCATGGTACTGTTGCTACACTCCCTCATGGTACTGTTGCTACACTCCCTCATGGTACTGTTGCTACACTCCCTCATGGTACTGTTGCTACACTCCCTCATGGTACTGTTGCTACACTCCCTCATGGTACTGTTGCTACACTCCCTCATGGTACTGTTGCTACACTCCCTCATGGTACTGTTGCTACACTCCCTCATGGTACTGTTGCTACACTCCCTCATGGTACTGTTGCTACACTCCCTCATGGTACTGTTGCTACACTCCCTCATGGTACTGTTGCTACACTCCCTCATGGTACTGTTGCTACACTCCCTCATGGTATTGTTGCTACGGCTCTCAAGGCTCTCAGCTACCACCTGGAGGAGCGTGGAGGCCCTCCACCCAGCTACCGCCTGGAGGAGCGTGGAGGCCCTCCACCCAGCTACCGCCTGGAGGAGCGTGGAGGCCCTCCACCCAGCTACCGCCTGGAGGAGCGTGGAGGCCCTCCACCCAGCTACCACCTGGAGGAGCGTGGAGGCCCTCCACCCAGCTACCACCTGGAGGAGCATGGAGGCCCTCCACCCAGCTACCACCTGGAGGAGCGTGGAGGCCCTCCACCCAGCTACCGCCTGGAGGAGCGTGGAGGCCCTCCACCCAGCTACCACCTGGAGGAGCGTGGAGGCCCTCCACCCAGCTACCACCAGGAGACACTAACACCCGCTCTCATTTACCAGTTAAGGGCATTTCTAAGATGGATGGCAACTATAGTCAGTGATGGATGTCCTCTGGTGGGCGTGTACCTCCGCCCACTGCGCTACCCAAGCCAGCTTCATCCATGGACGTTAAAAGCGGCCGTGCATAGGAACCCGGAACAGGTCCTGCTGGGACTCTAGGAACCCGGGACAGGTCCTGCTGGGACTCTAGGAACCCGGGACAGGTCCTGCTGGGACTCTAGGAACCCGGGACAGGTCCTGCTGGGACTCTAGGAACCCGGGACAGGTCCTGCTGGGACTCTAGGAACCCGGGACAGGTCCTGCTGGGACTCTAGGAACCCGGGACAGGTCCTGCTGGGACTCTAGGAACCCGGGACAGGTCCTGCTGGGACTCTAGGAACCCGGGACAGGTCCTGCTGGGACTCTAGGAACCCGGGACAGGTCCTGCTGGGACTCTAGGTACCCGGGACAGGTCCTGCTGGGACTCTAGGAACCCGGAACAGGTCCTGCTGGGACTCTAGGTACCCGGGACAGGTCCTGCTGGGACTCTAGGAACCCGGGACAGGTCCTGCTGGGACTCTAGGAACCCGGGACAGGTCCTGTTGGGACTCTAGGAACCCGGGACAGGTCCTGCTGGGACTCTAGGAACCCAGGACAGGTCCTGCTGGGACTCTAGGAACCCGGGACAGGTCCTGCTGGGACTCTAGGAACCCGGGACAGGTCCTGCTGGGCCTGGACGTTACAATAACCATCTCTGATCTAAGTATTGTCTTTAAATGGAATTTCAAGTTATTAGCAATTTCCTATATTTATAAGTTTGATACACGAATTAATGTTACCTCACGCATATCAAACCTTCACGAACACTCTGGCTACTTAAGAACACACTACATCCTTCACGAACACTCTGGCTACTTAAGACTTGCCTCAAGTGATGAGCATCTTAAGACGCTCCTCCCTGGTCACACTACATAAACCTATGTACAGAATTTATAACAAAATACATCTAACCATCTTTGCAATATTTTTTGACAGGACTGTAAATTACCATCAGTTTTCACTAGTGTTACGATGAGCATTATAAATTTGACCCAAGTATAGTAACTTTAATCACCTGGGGCCAGATTCACGAAATCTCTTACGCAAGGACTTACGAACCTGTACATCTTTCCTCAATCTTTGGCGGCTTTGTTTCCAATTATTAAACAGCTAATGAGCTCCGAAGCACCAGGAGGCTGTTTATCACAATAACAACAGTTGATTGGCAAGTTTTCATGCTTGTAAACTGTTTAATAAATGTAACCAAAGCCGTCAAAGATTGAGAAAAGATGTACAGGTTCGTAAGTGCTAGAGTAAGTACTTTCGTGAATCTGGCCCCTGTATTTTACCACACTCAAAGTTTGTAGTTTTGTATTGTCTATACTTCGGTATTCTTAAAACTTTAAGTCTTCAAGTGACATTATTGCTTCAAATAGTTTAATATTACAGACCGACCGACCCAGCGAAGACACCGTGGTACATGACATTAATATCTTGGTCCATTTGTGTGATTGAGGCAGGTAAGAGGTAGTCGCTGGCGGGCACGGTGCAGCAATCAGTCGGGAGTGTGTGAGTCTGGTGTGATTGTCTGTCAGCACAGGTGGCATCACAGTAATCAATACGTGAGCATCAATGACCACGACTTGAGACATAACCCTTGCAGTGAGCCTCCAAGGGACGTGTCACAGAAATATAAGTACCTGCAGAGGGTTCTGGGAGTTCTTTCAACCCGTTCTCGCAAATTTAATAAGTCAATATTGACTTATTAAATATGTGCATAGGTGACATACTTAACATAATTGATACCCTTAAAAAGATTCATAGAAAACACCGACCTTACCTAACCTACTTAGTATGTTAAGATAAGCATCTTATTGCTTCGTAATTACAATTATTACCTAACCTATAATAGGTATAGGTTAAGTAATAATTGTAATTACGAAGCAATAAGATGCTTATCTTAAGATACTAACAAGGTTAGGTAAGGTCGGTGTTTTCTATGATTCTTTTTAAGGGTATCTATTATGTTTAGTACATCACCTATGCACGTAGTTAATAAGTCAATATTGACTTTACGAATTTGCGAGAACGGGTTGGTTCTTTTACTCTCCGAGCCTGGCCCGAGGCCAGGCTTGACTTGTGATAACTTGGTCCAACAGGCTGCTGATTGGAGCGGCCCGCAGGCCCACATATCTACTACACCATGGTTGGTCTGGCACTTCTTGCAAGAACTTACCTAAGTGCATCTTGAATACATCCACCTTTGTTCCAGCAATATTTTTAATGCTTGTTGTGTGTTAAATCATCATATTATCAGGCTGTTACAAGGTGCGTTGATGGTGAACCCGTCCCCTTAAAAATAACGTCGCTTTTCGCTGGTATGCGCGCTATGGCCAAAAATATACATAATTTGAAATGAAATCGGTTCACGAAAGTGATGTAGTTTCCCGTTTTCTGTTTGAGTCTTCCGGCTTACTCGCTTAGGTTAGGAGAGGAAACTTTCAATTAACGGTTTTCTTGACGTTTTGAAACTTGAGGAGAATGTCCTGCCCTTCTAACACTCCAAAGGACACTTAATTTACTGTTTTGGAAAAAATCTTGATCACAATCACACTGAAACAGTTTTTATATTACATATATCATATTATCGTCAATAATACATCGTACTAATGTAACCAAACGTAATGACACCTAACCTAACGAAACCATAACGTAAAGTAACCTTAACGTAACGTAACCATTGATAAAGTAGATAATAGCACAAATTATGTAGTCATTCCCAATCCTTTAGGGAATCTCCTCGCTGAGGACAGGTTGGGTAAATATTATATTGCCTACAATGTGTATTGATATGTACTTTTCTCTACATACACACACACACACAACTTCGAGAGGGAGCACAACGCGAAGCTTTATGAAAACAAGTCATAATATTAACTGCCCATGGGTTGGAAAACCGGGGCTAAAGAGCTAATGCTCAACCTATGAAGAATATAGCGTACATGTATGCAGAAACTAAGTCAAAAAATCTTAAGAAGAAGCGACGAAGGAGAAGAGGAGGCAGAGTGGTCCAGGGGGACAAATGCTGGATACCAAGTTCCAGAGACAATAATACCAACACAATGATATAGGGAGGTACTCCTGTAGCACGCCAGGAGTAGCCTGCCACATGCAGTCATGTGTATACCACCTGCTGATATGTGTATACCAGCTGCCGTCATGTGTATACCAGCTGCTGGCATGTGTATACCAGCTGCCGTCACGAGTATACCAGCTGCCGTCACGAGTATACCAGCTGCCGTCATGTGTATACCAGCTGCCGTCACGAGTATACCAGCTGCCGTCATGTGTATACCAGCTGCCGTCACGAGTATACCAGCTGCCGTCATGTGTATACCAGCTGCCATCACGAGTATGCCAGCTGCCGTCATGTGTATACCAGCTGCCATCACGAGTATACCAGCTGCCGTCATGTGTATACCAGCTGCCATCACGAGTATACCAGCTGCCGTCATGTGTATACCAGCTGCCATCACGAGTATACCAGCTGCCGTCATGTGTATACCAGCTGCCATCACGAGTATACCAGCTGCCGTCATGTGTATACCAGCTGCCGACACGAGTATACCAGCTGCCGATACGAGTATACCAGCTGCCGTCACGAGTATACCAGCTGCCGTCACGAGTATACCAGCTGCCGTCACATGTATACCATATTATCAGGCATGCTAAACTAAGAACCTACCAACAAATAACATTAACGAAGAGCCCAGGTAACTGAGCGAGGACATGATGTTGACACAGCCAGTGGTCGCTACCAGAGAAGCTCCTTACCCAGCAATCAAGGTAATTGATGCTATCATTACTGTGGGTATTATCCCCTAGATTTAAGCTCCCAGATATAGTAAAGCTTTACTGCACTGGGCTTGCCGAGCTGCAAGAAATCGTGAACGTTGGCAAGCTTTTCATTATACAATTAAAACATTCCGTTACTCAAGAGCTTGGAGAAAGTGAGAGATGACACCATGCGTTTAAACACGTTATTACAAACGCTATCAAGACCCAGCGAGTGAATGTGTGTGTGTTGATGCACGCCAACTAACGTGAGGTTATAAAACACTTTGTTTGTTGCATGAAGTTCATTGGTTTGTTTGGAGAAGGGTGTGGGATAAAAAGATGATTCAATTACCGCGATCTTGAAGTACAAGCCACCTCACAAAGGCTACAGTAAGATATATAAGAAAGCATCACTTAATTAATCAGGGATAATTAAGTTCATGACAAGTAAGTACTCCACTGCTCATAGATATGGAGGTTCCTGTGTCTCTGGAAATGTTGTCATTCATCTGAGAGTATTTCCCGAACATTCTACAAGAGTCGAATCATAACATCTGTCATTCCAGACTAGTATTAGGATATTTTAAAGGACTTTGTTTCCTTACCTGCTTGATGGGGTTCTGGGAGTTCTTCTACTCCCCAAGCCCGGCCCGAGGCCAGGCTTGACTTGTGAGAGTTTGGTCCACCAGGCTGTTGCTTGGAGCAGCCCGCAGGCCCACATATACCTGCTTGATGGGGTTCTGGGAGTTCTTCTACTGCCCAAGCCCGGCCCGAGGCCAGGCTTGACTTGTGAGTTTGGTCCACCAGGCTGTTGCTTGGAGCGGCCCGCAGGCCCACATATACCTGGTTGATGGGGTTCTGGGAGTTCTTCTACTCCCCAAGCCCGGCCCGAGGCCAGGCTTGACTTGTGAGAGTTTGGTCCACCAGGCTGTTGCTTGGAGCGGCCCGCAGGCCCACATATACCTGGTTGATGGGGTTCTGGGAGTTCTTCTACTCCCCAAGCCCGGCCCGAGGCCAGGCTTGACTTGTGAGAGTTTGGTCCACCAGGCTGTTGCTTGGAGCGACCCGCAGGCCCACATATACCTGGTTGATGGGGTTCTGGGAGTTCTTCTACTCCCCAAGCCCGGCCCGAGGCCAGGCTTAACTTGTGAGAGTTTGGTCCACCAAGCTGTTGCTTGGAACGGCCCGCAGGCCCACATACCCACCACTGCCCGGCTGATGCGGAACTTCTCTTCAGTCCAGTTTTCTCTTGAAGATGTCGACGGTTGTTCCGGCAATTGTCCATCTTAAGTGATCAATAAACGGAGGTTCCCAGAACCTTCTAAAAGCATTCACAGTTGTGTCACGTGACAATATTAGCTAATCATATAAGAGGACTTTATAAGAACTCTGACTTTACCAGTCACCACATCAGAGTTAAGGTGCGCGACCAACCGGAGTGAGAGAGCTCTTCTCCCTGGCCACCCACAAGACGATAGTCATACTGAAGATCCAGAATAGGAGTTAGGGCAAGAAGACCTCAGATGAAGGGAAGGCAACTTGCAACTTCTGAAAAAGCTGAAGACTTAGGAGTGGACACAACTGGAGATATAACACCAGTGGACACATGAGCAGGATAACGAGGGCAGCATATGTCATACTGACAAACGTCCCGTTATCCTTCACCAACTTGGACAAAGATCCCTTCCGAGTGCTGAATACATCCTTTGTGAGACCTGTTATTGAGTATGCTGACCCGGCATGGAACCCCTACCTAAAGTACACGTCAAAAGTAGAAAATGTCCAAAAATATAAAACAAGCTCGTTTCTGAGCTATGAAGACTGAGAGAATTGGACGTTTACACTGGAGGAAAGGAGGAATATAGTAGACATGATTACGACATTGAAGATACTATGGGGGATAGACAAAGTATATATAAAAACAATGTTCAGATTAAGGAACAATAGAACGTGAGGGCATAACTGGAAACTGGAAACGCAGACGTAAATAGTATACACGAGACCAACTCTTGTGGCTCTTGTCTTTATTCTTTTATTCAGAATTCTGGTGAAAAGTGCGAGAGACCAAGAGTGTGCCAGCATGTTGTGTGTGTTAGCTCACTCGTAGAATAAGGCTAAATATTGTGTTCTCTTAAAGAAAACAGGTTAATGCTCTCATCACCAAAGTAACCAAGTGACTCCTCAAGCAATAATAATTATATAATAATTTGTAATTTGAATAATAATGTAATAATTTATATGTATTTGTATAATAATTTGAATGTGTGTGTACAAAGGATATAAGAGTATTGTACAGTTGTAGGTGCAGGAGTTACACACACTAATAAAGCCACTATTACACACAGCGTTTCCGGCAACATGAATAAGCAAAGAATGTGCGCTTGTCTCCTTAACAAACAGTTCTTCACATGTTGAACAATGTTCTTATCCTTCCCTCCACCACCACCATCATCCCTCCCTCTACCACCATCCTCCCCTCCATCACCACCATCATCCCTCCCTCTACCACCATCCTCCCCTCCACCACCACCATCATCCCTCCCTCTACCACCATCCTCCCCTCCATCACCACCATCGTCCCCTCCATCACCACCATCCTCCCCTCCATCACCACCATCGTCCCCTCCATCACCACCATCCTCCCCTCCATCACCACAATCATCCCTCCCTCCACCATAATCTTCCCTCCTCCTCGTCTATATATTCCCTCGCTCGCGCCAATCATATTCCCATTAAAAATAAGTTAAGCATCACTTTTCAATATCGGTTCGTGTCAGCGCCTCCTTATCAAAAATACCAACCTGTTTTTCCAATCAATTCGCCATTGTAAGCATGAGGGTGTGAAGGCTGGCCGGCCAATACGGGCCCACACCTCCCCCCCCCCCTCCCCCCACCCACACAAGTCTATTATTACTTGCTGTTATAACAAAGCATCGAGCCCTATTTAGGATGTGCCATATGAGAGCTGAAAGACATAATTTGCGTGATGTTAAAAGTATCTGATTCCCCCAAAGATTCTATCGACGGACATGTTAATCATATTAACATTGGGAGAGCAACATCTATTTTACAAAAATGATAAGGTCAGGGGATAGAATTTAAAAAATAAAATGGTATCAACCTCTCACCCTTTTAATTGGTAGAGCTTTCTGAGCTACCAGTCGAGGAGACACCAGACATACAGGTGCTTCCTGGACGACTCCTATGGACAATTTACTCTCTCTCTCCCCTCTGCTTGATGGTGTTCTGGGAGTTCTGCTACTCCCCAAGCCTGGCCTCGGTGTGAGAGCTTGGCCCAACAGGCTGTTGCTTGGAGCGGCCCGCAGGCCCACATATCCACCACTTCTTGAAGAAAACTATCTAGTTTTCTCTTCAAGATGTCAACGGTTGTTTCGGCAATGTTTCTTATACTCGCCCTTATCTCCTGTCCTCCTGACTTCTTCCTCTCCTCTTTCCCCATCTCCCTGGTTTGATAACCAGTCAGAGGTCAGGAGGCTGAACTTCAGAGATAAACAGATTGTAAATGACATCCTCCACAGCAGGCGCTGAGGGCATATTTTAGTTTACCTTGAAAAGCTTCATAGAAAACACCGACCTCACCTAACCTTCTTAGTATGTTAAGATAAGCATCTTATTGCTTCTTATTTACAATTATTACTTTACCTATCAACGGTATAGGTTAAGTAATTGTAATTAAGAAGCAATAAGATGCTTATATTAACATACTAAGAAGGTTAGGTGAGGTCGGTGTTTTCTATGAAGCTTTTCAAGGTAAACTAAAATATTCACAATCAATTAGTATGTCAAATATACACTTATTAAATAAGCCAATATTGACTATAAGCAAGTGCGAGAACGGGTTGCGGCAAGAGTGGGTTTGGTGAGAAGCCGACCGACCCCTTTTTACAAGCTGACTTACCTTAATTGCAAGCTGTCACCGAGCTATGCAAGCCTGCACGAGCCTGCTTATGCCATATATGTAGGCCGTGTGGTATGAGGTGATTGTTGAGTGTAACTTGGTGGTGGCGGGAGTACACAGCCGGAGACGGCTGGTCCAGGGAAGTGCTCGACACACCTCCATCTGTCATGAAAGCCGCGCTCTTAATAAAGCTGAAGTGTGCTGCCTCTCATGCTATTCTCCATCAGTAAATTACTGCCAGGATAGGCCTAGCTTAGACAAAAGTGACGAATATTATATTTTTTATCAAATAAATCTTTGTTAAATATCCATCTTGAAGTATCTCTGGTCAGTAACATGAAAAACATATAAAAAACTTATGGGATTGGGAAAGAGAGATACTCCAAATGAATACCTATATTATAGACGTTAAAATTTTCTTTTTGCATTAGAGTAGAGGGAAAAAGAATGAACGAAACGACCAAGGTGAAGCGAACACTATTCATAATTACAAACATATAATGCGGGAATAAGACAGGAATTACAACAACAGACAACCAGCGACTAGAATGCAGAGGTCCGTGAGCTTTGTTGCAGGGATATTCCTGCATGGCCCCAGCCACTCTTACTCTCTCCACGTGTCTCTCTCAGCTGGTGTATGAGTATTTATGACTCGTGCTCACTGCAGTAACATTATTTATTTATTTATTTATTTATATATATACAAGAAGGTACATTGGGATTGTGAGGATACATAGCATAGTAATTACAATCTTGTAAAGCCACTAGTACGCGCAGCGTTTCGGGCAGGAAACATTATGTCCAATGTTTTTAGATTTAAGATTATGTCCAATGTTTTTAGATTTAAGATTATGTCCAATGTTTTTAGATTTAAGATTATGTCCAATGTTTTTAGATTTAAGATTATGTCCAATGTTTTTAGATATAAGATTATGTCCAATGTTTTTAGATTTAAGATTATGTCCAATGTTTTTAGATATAAGATTATGTCCAATGTTTTTAGATATAAGATTATGTCCAATGTTTTTAGATTTAAGATTATGTCCAATGTTTTTAGATTTAAGATTATGTCCAATGTTTTTAGATTTAAGATTATGTCCAATGTTTTTAGATATAAGATTATGTCCAATGTTTTTAGATATAAGATTATGTCCAATGTTTTTAGATTTAAGATTATGTCCAATGTTTTTAGATTTAAGATTATGTCCAATGTTTTTAGATTTAAGATTATGTCCAATGTTTTTAGATTTAAGATTATGTCCAATGTTTTTAGATTTAAGATTATGTCCAATGTTTTTAGATTTAACAGAGCACAAGTTGTTAAAAGTTAAAATTGTATTTGGTTTGTACCTACAGTACACTGTGTTTGATAATGTTCCACTGGTTTCTTGGGCATTTCTTCACCGTGCTGACATTTCCTTTCATCTTCTGAAATCGCAGTTCGTTACATTCTTGTACCAATCCATAGATGCTAATGTTGCAGCTGCTGTGTTGTGGTCACTGTACATCTTCTGCATTGTTCTCTTAAATTATTTGCTTAACCTGTGCTAGATAGACTCTTTGGTGGTATGTAAATGTCTACACTTCTTCTCTTAGTTGCAAGTTTTGCAGCTTCATCTGCAATGTCGTTCCCTTGTATTCCTACATGACTTGGCACCCAGTTTTTAAGTATCTGACGACTTTAATTTTTGAGTGTTTGCATTAATGCTGTGATATTTTGTAGTCAGATGGACGATGTCACGTAACTGTTCTTGTTACAAGGTTTCAATGGTTTCAAATCTGTCTGTATAGCAACATTTTGTCTGTGGTCAGTAAGTGCATTTTCCAAATGTTTATTAATGGCTAACATCTCTGTAAAGTTGAACCCTCACGTGAGTCTCCAACTTACTGCAGCTCCGGATTCCTGCCTCTGATGATCTATTGATCCGTTTGTGAAGTGAAGTGAAGTGGCCAGATACCAAATTTGCTTCTATATTCGTTTATGCAATAATGCATATCAGATGGAGATTAGGATTAGTCCAAGAGCTAAAGTTTGAAACTTTAGGCGAATATAGGCGAATACACCCACGCCCACAACACATACACGCCCACCTAAGTGCCACATACCCAGCGCACATACAGGCAGGTTCACCACCCGACATTTCATCCCCACAAAAACGAACCAATATACAAAATGAACTACATTGTTAAAAACAGCAGTGATAAATTACTGTGTTAACACCACTTTGGCTCAAGCTGCATTAATACCACTTACAAAATATTCACCTTATGACAACGCGGCTAGTGTGAAGAGCTCGACCATTAGTGTGATGAAACTGAACCCCACAAAACCCTTCATATTGTTAGCAATGGTATAAACATTGAGGAAATGAGAGAATTGCCACCAACTGACACAGGGGTATGGCAAGTTCTTGTGTAGTCTGCCACCAACTGACACAGGGGTATGGCAAGTTCTTGTGTAGTCTGCCACCAACTGACACAGGGGTATGGCAAGTTCTTGTGTAGCCTCCCACCAACTGACACAGGGGTATGGCAAGTTCTTGTGTAGTCTGCCACCAACTGACACAGGGGTATGGCAAGTTCTTGTGTAGTCTGCCACCAACTGACACAGGGGTATGGCAAGTTCTTGTGTAGTCTGCCACCAACTGACACAGGGGTATGGCAAGTTCTTGTGTAGTTTGCCACCAGGTACACACGTCCTTGGATGGGTGGGTGTCTACTCTCACCTAGTAGTTCTTGAGGGGGTTGAGCTTCGGTTCTTTGGTGAGGTCAAAATTCCTCCAAAGAATGCTTGGTTTACAGCCTCCTCTCTCTGCATAGGGTCTTCTCCTTACTCTATTGTGAAGACCTCCTGGAATCTCTTATCGAGTTCTTCACACATCACCTTGTCATTTTCTGTGTATCTGTTTCCCCCTTCCTTAACTTCATTACTTGTTCCTTCACTGCTGTTTTCTGTCTGATGTGGCTTTGAACCAATTTTGCTTAGGTCTTGGCTTTACTTGCTATGTAATTTTCATATTGTCTCTGCTTTTCTCCTCACATTGAGGTACTCATTCCTTGCTCTCTGGTATCTCCTGCTCTCTCGTGTTCTGTCACTTCTGTTGTTTTTCCATGTTCTTGTACTTAATTGCTTTGCTTCCTTATATGCCTGACTGAACCATGGATTCTTCCGTTGCTTTTAGTTTGATATAGTCCATCATATCTTGTACAGTCTTTTTTCAGATTCCTGTTTCCCATGGTATTCCCATTAGGAAGTTCCTCATCTCAACATAGTTTCCTCTTTGATAAGCCAGTCTTTTCCTCTCTGGTCCCATCCTTGGATAGGTTATCCCTACTTCCACCAGATACTCAAATGTCAGTATGCTGTGGTCACTCATTCCACGGAGGACTCTAATTTGACTTCCCTTATGTCTGACTCAACCAGGATGAATATCAGGTCTAGTTTGGCTGGTTAGTCATTGCCCTTCATTCTTGTGGATCCCTTACATGTTGGCTCAGGAAATTTCTTGTTGCCACATCCAATAGTTTAGCTCTCCATGTAACTACCTCCATGTGGTTCTCCATTCTTCCAGTATATCTTTCCATGATAGGAGTCGTCTATGATTAAGTCTGGATCCATTCCTGCAGGTAACTAAAGCTGCTCTCTTTATTGGATTAAGGGTCGCCATGTTTCTATCATACTCCTGTCTGGGTCTTCTGTCATTTAGTGGAGGGTTATAAATTACCGATCTCTTAGTTTCTCCCACTGTCATAGTTCCTGTTATGTAGTCTGTGAATCCCTCACAGCCTGGGATACCCATCTCTCTGAAACTCCAGTCCTTCCTTATCAGCAGGGCCACTCCCCCTCCTCCTCTTCCTTCCCTCTCTTTCCTTACTATACATTAGTCCTGCAGAAACACTCCATTTGTATTGCACTTGACAGTTTCCATGTCTGAGGGTGCTGTTATATCTGGGGTTTCTTCATGTGCCCATTTGTTCAGTTCAATTGTTTTATTCGTAATCTCATCTATGTTTAAGTACATTACATTGAAGATCAGTTTCCGATGTCCAATATCCCACACTCCCCACTGGCGTAGGAAACTGTTCCTTGGGCAGGGCTATTTGGGTTGGTTTGACCTGTGGGGCAGTTATGAGGGGTTTGGAGGGAAGTAGGACGGAGGATGTAGAGCTTAGATCTGGTTTAGGTCTGCTTGTGTCCACACACACACACGCCTCAGGCCTGTGTGTGTGTGTGTGTGTGTGTGTGTGTGTGTGTGTGTGTGTGTGTGTGTGTGTGTGTGTGTGTGTGTGTGTGTGTGTGTGTGCGCGTGTGTGTGTGTGCGTGCGCGGGAGGGGGGGGGGGTGGGGAGTGTAGAGACCTTGCAGCATGGCGTCGGGCACACAGCGCCAAGTCGGTTAATACACCCACAATGAGGAGTGGGTGAATGTGCTCACCTGGACCTTAAGATGACCTTGCTACTATTAGTCTTACCATATTGTCATTAGGAGTCTGGCCACCTTAACCAGATGCATTTCTGACCCTTAGCTTCCATCATTCTGAAATGTCTTTTCTTTACAAGTCATTCTTTAGCCTTGGGTGCCAACACCCAAGGCTAAAATCATCCTGAATCTGCTTTACACACTAGTTGCCTGACTATGCCTTACAAATACTGTCCGAAGTGCTGGTTATACAGTTGTTCTTTAAGCTATCTAAACTCGCGGATGACACTAAGAAATTTGTTTAGGGAACCAAATGTTTTGTTATACCACACAATATACACACAGTATAATATAAGACAGCTACTCCAAGAACATATTATAGTCAATATTATAATATATATATATATATATATATATATATATATATATATATATATATATATATATATATATATATATATATATATATATTAAAACCCAGGGAATATAAAGTAAATGAGAGTATTAATAAAAACAGTGTGGTGTGTATACATACATTTATTGAGAGCACAGTTTCATAGACACGCTGGTCTCTCTTACACGGTACATTAACTTATAACTTGGTTACTCCTTGGTTGATGGATTCATTCTATTACAGAAAATAATCAACATAAAATGCGACCACTCGCTGATAGCATAAGAAAAGCTTCCCTTGTACCAACAATGCAAAACTGAAAATATCCGGATTTGAACTAATGATAGACAAAAAACATGTTTTTTGAAAACATGTTTTCAAGAAACATGTTTTTAGAAAACATGTTTTCAAGAAACATGTTTTCAAGAAACATGTTTTTAGAAAACATGTTTTCAAGAAACATGTTTTCAAGAAACATGTTTTCAAGAAACATGTTTTCAAGAAACATGTTTTCAAGAAACATGTTTTTAGAAAACATGTTTTCAAGAAACATGTTTTTAGAAAACATGTTTTCAAGAAACATGTTTTTAGAAAACATGTTTTTATAAACATGTTCTTTATCAACATGTTTTTTTTAAACAGGTTTTTAGAAAACATTTTTAGAAAACATGTTTCAGAAAACTTTTTTTGAAAAAATGTTTTAAGAAAACATGTTTTTAAAAAACGTGTTTTTTTGAAAATGTTTTTTGGAATTATTTTTTGAAAACATTTAAAAAAAAAACATGTTTTTAAACAAATGTTTAAAACATATTTGTTTTGTTAAACAAATAATTGCTTTACTTACAAATTTGATCTCCTTAAGACTATACAAGTGAGCACTAAGATCATTATTGATAAATGCAACACATTGTGAACGGTATAAGAAGGGAACTATCTGGGAAAAGCGCCAAGCCATTACGACTATATAGCACTGAGATCGGGGGTTAGGATAAGGATTTGGGATGGGACGGAGGAAAAGGAATGGTGCCCAACCACATGAACGGTCGGGGATTGATCGCCGACCTGCATGAAGCGAGACCGTCGCTCCAGCCCCAACACATTATGAAAGGTATAGGAGTGGTTAAGAGCAGCTAGGCCGCACCACACACTGGATGAGTGTGACACAAGGTGTTACAGAGTACCAGTAACAAGGGCCAGATTCACGAAGCAGTTACGCAAGCACTTACGAACCTGTCCATCTTTTCTCAATCTTTGGCGGCTTTGGTTACATTTATTAAACAGTTTACAAGCATGAAAACTTGCCAATCAACTGTTGTTATTGTTATAAACAGCCTCCTGGTGCTTCGGAGCTCATTAACTGTTTAATAATTGTAAACAAAGCCGTCAAAGATTGAGAAAAGATGGACAGGTTCGTAAGTGCTTGCGTAACTGCTTCGTGAATCTGGCTCCAGGTGTATGGGGAAAGTGGAGAGAGAAGGGACGAGGAGGAGGCAGTTGACATGCCTATAACATGGCAGGCATCAATAACACACATGTTCTACGTGAGTGTTCATAGTATTTATTGCCATCCACACCTGTTGCACCAAGACCTTGGTGGACCTCTGCCGGCACATGACCACAACAGACTTAAAAAAGTCACCGAAATATTGACTGACAAGCGATACGTATTGATAGATACGTAGGCATCAGGCCATACGTAGGTTATCAGGCACACGTAGATACGTGTGCCTGATAACCTTTATATAAACCACAACTGCTCATTATCTAACTAAAATAAGAACAAAATAGTCAGATAATTATATTAATGTAAAAAGCCTTACCACAATATAATGAACAATATACTTGAGCTCATATTCCCCCAAAGACGAAAATAAAACAGAGGGATGATTAAGGCGTCCTCTTGTAAACTAATAAAAGCAAGCCCCAAGCACCATAAAAGAACACAATTCCAGAGTAAAAATGCTTGACGAGGACGCTCCTTCAGGTATCATGTGCTGAAAGGATCGATACAGTGGCACTCAATCGTAAAATAAATCTTATTTTAGAAACTTGAGGAGAAGGAGGACTCCTTGAGGACTCGGGCGGGGAGTGACGGAGACGGTGCCAGCTACGGTGTTGCCAGGAGTGGAAAACTCACATCACAACCACGTGTAGAGCCTTGGCTCACAACCATGACAACACCTCCAACACTGTGAGCTCCAGAGCCAAGTGAGAGCAATGATCTTAATCTCACTTTAACATATGTGTGATTTAGTCATGCAGATACATGTGTAATTACTAACGTTAAGTGGTGCTCTATATACAATCATATGGCTGAGTGAAACGTTCCAATGTTCCCACACGGGTTGATTGGAACGTTCCAATGTTCCCACACGGGTTGATTGGAACGTTCCAATGTTCCCACACGGGCTGAGTGAAACGTTCCAATGTTCCCACACGGGTTGATTGGAACGTTCCAATGTTCCCACACGGGTTGACTGGAACGTTCCAACGTTCCCACACGGGTTGAGTGAAACGTTCCAAGAAAAACGCCCACTAGGGCAAAATACACAGATAATGTATATGAATACAAATAAAGTATGCTTAAAGTATACCTCCTCAGACTCCGAGCATTAAGTAATATAAGTTTACACAGTAAGGAAACTCAATGGCACTAAAAAATGAGGACTCGAAGCCTCGTTCGCCCCTAACTTAACGTCACAAATTAAGACACAATTACCTACCAAAGTCAGTAAAGGAACGCACAAAAACCCATCATAAAAGAACTTAAAATTATTATGGTTACAAACGTTAGATAATTCACATACAACATTGTGGACCAAATAATACATTTCAAATAATAAACAGGAATACATTGAATTGCCTTGTTACGTTTGTCACATTGTTATGCATCTCTTTGTACAGTTGCCTCTGGGAGGAATGGTCTCTCCCAGGCGGGCAGGGGGGGGGGTGTTCTGGGGGGGGGGGACACGGGAGAGGGGGGGGGGGGTGTTCCACGAGACGCGAAAGTGGTGTAGAGTTTACGTGGGTACAAATAATGTGGGGTAGCTAGGAGCACAGAGAGTAGAGGCAGGGAGTAGATAAAATTGGTACAAAGGGAAAGGTGGTAGAAATGGGTAGAATGGTAGATGTCTGGAGAGTGAGTTTGAACCAGTAAATAGACAGGCGTAGCGAAGACCCCGTGAAAAGCGTGGGGAAGACAGTGGGGGTGATGGAGGTGGGGGAGGGTGGGGGGGTGATGGAGGTGGGGGAGGCCGTGGTGAGGACCAAGGTGTAGGTCACCGCCTATGATGGTCCCACTCCCCCAGCCCGTCATAACCTTCACCAGCAGGCAGGTGGTTGTAGTGCAGCGCCTGGGATGTGTGCCCCCAACACACGCCTCCTGTAGCTCCACGCAACTCTCACATCTGGGGAACACACACACACACTTACTCCTCTACTACAAATGTTCTAACAACTAATACACATATCTAACTTGGTTACTATTTACTCTTTAAATACACTAAACTGGGTTATAAAATGTGATAATAAAAATGAACGAGCATATACATATGGTTAGGTTTAAAATATGTTGGTGAGGACAGTTGTAGAAATTACTAATTTATATATTCTATTATTTAATATCAAAATGGCTGATAAGACAGCCGACGGCTGCAGACTTACTCTACATTACAACTTGTGATGTATTGTGTAGTAACAATATATTACATTCATATTTCTCGGTATCTACACAGGTAGATGTAAGATTAGCATGTCAACACGCTAATTATAGAAATCACACTATCCAACAGTTAGGGATTTTTATATTGTAGGCAACAAGTAGCTATACGAGGGTGTACGCTACAGTTCTTGTACAATAGTGTACACTACAGGCTGTAGTGTACGAGAAGTACAAATTACTGAGTACACTACTAATACTCCACCTACCACTACAGTACGCTACACACTACCACTCCTACCACTACAACACCTGACACTACACACCTGCCACTACACACCTACAACACCTGACACTACAGCACTACACACCTACCACTACAGCACTACACACCTGCCACTACACCCCTACAACACCTACAACTACAGCACTACACACCTGCCACTACACACCTGCCACTACACACCTACCACTCATCATCAATCTCGTTGAATTCCATAACACCGTCTCCAGCGGCTCGCTCCATATCCTCCACCTGGAAGTAATAAAAACAATGAGATTAATGACTACAGCACAAGACAACTGCCCTTACCACACACCCACCTTTAAATCAATGCAATAATAAATATATGAATATTTATGTGTATACTCACCTATTTGTGCTTGCGGGGGTTGAGCTTTGGCTCTTTGGTCCCGCCTCTCAGCTGTCAATCAACAGGTGTACAGGTTCCTGAGCCTACTGGGCTCTATCATATCTACACTTGAAACTGTGTATGGAGTCAGCCTCCACCACATCACTTCCTAATGCATTCCATTTACTAACTACTCTGTGTGTGTGTGTGTGTGTGTGTGTGTGTGTGTGTGTGTGTGTGTGTGTGTGCGCGCGCGCGCGCGCGTGCACCCAGTGGGCCTGGGGTGGTGTGGGGCCAAACTGGGCAGACAGCGTGGGTGCGGGCGGCCGTGAGAGAGAGAGGGGGGGAGTTCTCACGAGGGTTGGGTGGCGCTGTGGGTGGAGGCGGGCGGGAGAGCCTTGGCCAGCCGTGTGGGTGATGGATGCCGGATGAGAGTGGATGTGGCCCACGTGGTTGTTCAGAGTTGGCCACGACGGACGCAGATGATGGATGTGGTGATGGCTCCACTCCGCCCCTCTACCAGCCAACAGCTGGGGGCCAATGTCACCATCTTCAAGCAACAACCAGCACCTTCTCCGTCGGCTTCATATACAGTCTTCAAAGCTCAGTAAAAGGGAAATAGTTTAGGAGGTAACTAGCGGCTAAAGAGGAGAGATAACAGCACATTAGGAGGACATGCCAAGCTCGTTACCCTGCCGCCAACACTGCTTCTTGCCAGCAAAACAAGTCATTATAAAGTGTACGACAACGAGTGTGTTATGATAGAGACCACTTTGTGCAACTTCCTCACCCTCATGTCACTCACACATTTCCATAATCTCAAAGTGTTTTTACACAAGTAAATTTTGTTTGTGTAAAAACACAAACTTGTGTCATGATTATATAATGTATAATCAAACTCAAGACAAGTTTGTATAATAGAAACAAATTGATTAAAGTGATGAACACAGCAACACTAATTGCCTGCTTCTACAATTTGTCTTAACTGTACAATAATCACATTGTGTACTCAGCAAGTACTCAGTGTAGTTGCAGGTCGGCGTTCAATCCCCAACCGTCCAAGTGGTTGGGCACCATTCCTTCCCCCCGTCCCATCCCAAATCCTTATCCTGACCCCTTCCAAATGTTATATAGTCGTAATGGCTTGGCGCTTTCCGCTGATAGTTCCCTTCCTTCAGCTGACCGGTGCTGTAGTGCATTTTTGTCTAACTCCCAGGTACCTATTAACTTCTAGGTGAACAGGCGCATCAGGGTGAAAGAAACGTTGCCCATTTGTTTCCGCCTCCACCGGGGAACGAACCCGGATCCTTAGGACTACATAGCGTCCTCCAAAGGTTTGAAAATATCAAGAAAACGGTTAATTTAAAATGTCCTCCCCTAACCTACCAGAGGAGCCAAAACAGAAAACGAGACAGTACGTCATTTTCGCGAGCCACTTCCATTTTCTAGTACGACAATTTTTGGCCATACGAGGGAAATGCGACGTTCCTTGTAATAGGCCAGGGGCCAGATTCACGAAAGCAATTACGAACCTGTACATCTTTTCTCAATCTTTGGCGGCTTTGTTTACAATTATTAAACAGTTAATGAGCTCCGAAGCACCAGGAGGCTGTTTATAACAATAACAACAGTTGATTGGCAAGTTTTCATGTTTGTAAACTATTTAATAAATGTAACCAAAGCCGTCAAAGATTGAGGAAAGATGTACACGTTCGTAAGTGCTTTCGTGAATCTGGCCCCTGGTTGGTCCACCACCTGAGCTCATGAGCAGGGACCAATGCGTGTACCACTAACGCCTCCATACACTTATATACCTGGTTGATACCTGGTTGATGGGGTTCTGGGAGTTCTTCTACTCCCCAAGCCGGCCCGAGGCCAGGCTTGACTTGTGAGAGTTTGGTCCACCAGGCTGTTGCTTGGAGCGGCCCGCAGGCCCACATATACCTGCTTGATGGGGTTCTGGGAGTTCTTCTACTCCCCAAGCCCGGCCCGAGGCCAGGCTTGACTTGTGAGAGTTTGGTCCACCAGGCTGTTGCTTGGAGCGGCCCGCAGGCCCACATATACCTGCTTGATGGGGTTCTGGGAGTTCTTCTACTCCCCAAGCCCGGCCCGAGGCCAGGCTTGACTTGTGAGAGTTTGGTCCACCAGGCTGTTGCTTGGAGCGGCCCGCAGGCCCACATACCCACCACAGCCCGGCTGGTCCGGGACTCCTTGGAGGAATAAATCTAATTTCCTCTTGAAGATATAACGGTAACCCGCTGCATATAGACACATTCCTCTGTCCTATAGAGGCAGTGTCGGAGCACCACAATATTATAACTTTTTTTTTTTTTTTTGAGATATATACAAGAGTTGTTACATTCATGTACAGCCACTAGTACGCGTAGCGTTTCGGGCAAGTCCCTGGAATACGATCCCCTGCCGCGAAGAATCGTTTTTTCATCCAAGTACACATTTTACTGTTGCGTTAAACAGAGGCTACAGTTAAGGAATTGCGCCCAGTAAATCCTCCCCGGCCAGGATACGAACCCATGACATAGCGCTCGCGGAACGCCAGGCGAGTGTCTTACCACTACACCACGGAGACTGCACAGAACTTATAGGGAGGAAGTAGTTTGTGTGGAGGGTAAGACTGCTGCTGGTGACGGAGTGGTCACGAGGCCACCAGCTTGGTGGTGGGAAGGGCTGGCATGGTGCCACACTAACACACCCGCTTAACACCCACAATAACACACCACAAACATAACACCAATCTGCCCGCTGGCTGCGTAAGGACTGGAGACAATGGTGGACTAGGTGTGCTGACCACGCACACTAAGGTAACGCCATGGAACAATGCTTCAACAGTAGGGGGAAGAAGGGAGGTGTTGCCACGACTGTCACCAGGCACACATTACTATACACAGCTAGGCCAGCACAGCTAGGTGAGTACAGCTAGGTGAGGACAGCTAGGCGAGCACAGCTAGGCGAGGACAGCTAGGCGAGGACAGCTAGGCGACCACAAACCCAAGCAACCTACCTAACCTAACTAGCTAAGAGGTTCTACCAATGGTCGTGGCTTAACCCTCTTCGTTCTGGCATTAATCTTGTAACAAACTGTACAATTGTAACTATACTTGTTCATTCTTGTTGTGCTTCACTAGGTGCACGGGGTCCAGTCCTGTGCTGCACGGCTCCTCTAACACACTGTGTCAAATGTCGTTTCTGTCTGTCTGTTCACCTAGTTGTGCTTGCGGGGGTTGAGCTCTGCTCTTTCGGCCCGCCTCTCAACTGTCAATCAACTGTTACTACCACCTTTTTTTTCCTCACACACACACGTACGTGTGTGTGGGGGGGGGGGGGGAGGTGTCAGTGTTGGAGGCGAGCGGGGAAGGCTGGTGCGAATACTGATGAGTTGGGGTTTGTTTGGTGGTGACAAGTGTAGAGGGCAGGTGTGGAGGGCAGGTGTGGAGGGCAGGTGTGGAGGGCAGGTGTGTAGGACTGGGGTGTGGAGGGCAGGTGTGTAGGACTGGGGTGTGGAGGGCAGGTGTGTAGGACTGGGGTGTGGAGGGCAGGTGTGTAGGACTGGGGTGTGGAGGGCCGGTTTCTAGGACTGGGGGTGTGGAGGGCAGGGGTGTGGAGGACAGGTGTGGAGGGAAGGGTTGGGAGGGCAGGGGTGGAGAGGCAGATGTAGAGGGCAGGGATTCTGCCCGGCCCTACCCTGTTCTACTCTGCCTTGCTCTTCCCTATTCTATTCTATTGTGTTCTATTGTATTCTATTCAACAAGCGTCACCTAACCCAGCCTAGACTCCTACCGGAAACATTCTAATTCCCGATTCTAATTCTAATTCGTGGCCGTGACAGTCAACATCATACCCCATGGTGATGGTGACAGCCAACACCATACCCCATGGTGATGGTGACAGCCAACACCATACCCCATGGTGATGGTGACAGTCAACACCATACCCCATGGTGATGGTGACAGCCAACACCATACCCCATGGTGATGGTGACAGCCAACACCATACCCCATGGTGATGGTGACAGCCATAAGGGTTGAGTGCCGGTGATCCTGGGACACGCTGGGCCGCCGTCGCAGTATTATGGAATTGTGAAGGTGAGGTGACGGGCAGGAATTATGGCTGTGATAGGCGCCCGGCCACGCTCACCACCAGAAAAAGTGCACTAATGACAGAACTAGGGGACAACCTACCCCCCTTCCCCTTGGCCCAGCACCCCCCCAGCACCACCACCCACCAATGGTATTTAGATCAATCACCATGATAGACCTAAATACCATTCCAACAGCACCTAGAAGTACCTGTTCCATTATTATCATTACAGAGCTGACTGACTGTTCCATCACCATGGTGGAGTTGAACAATGCTGTTCCATCACCACCATGGACCTGAACTGTTCCGCGCCAAAATGTAAACAACAGTCAACAAACAAACAAACACGTTTCTGGATCAGAAGGCAACAATGACTAGCTGTGAGCAGAAACAACCCATCAGCCTATGAAGTGTAAGCGATAGGCTGAGATTTATCAGACGTCACTGCTGGAGTTTGGCGTTATATCCCAGTGGGAGTTAGGCCTTGCAGAGCGGCGCCAGCTGCTGTGAACGATAATACAACATTTTCCCCCAACACTGACGGCGCTCCAGTGGTGGAGATCCCTTGTGACAGTCACCCTGTCGGCTCTCAGTGCTGGGGACCCGGCACCAGCCCTCTTCTCCACCATCCACTCTCAAATTCATTCATTCATTCACACACATTCTCTCAGTCACTCCTCGAAGGCCTTCAAACACATTCATAAAACACTCCAACCCATCCACACACACACACACTGATCCAGCAAATGGGTACTAGAGTTCAACTCAAGTAAGTGTAAAGTAATAAAGTTAGATAGGGGAGATTGTTATTTTTAGGTTGCAATATATAATTAAATTAAATATATATATACAGTAATTATAATAATCAGGTGCACTGCTATTATTTTAATTTGTTCTAGTGCAAATGGATATTATACTAAAAAATTGGATAAACATCTTTTGATTTTAAATTTTGGATGAATACATCTTTTGATATTTAATTTGACATGTTGATTCAAAACAAAAAAAAACGACATTGAAAGACTGAACATCATCATTCCATTGTTCGTTAAAAGAACAATACGACGAAAATGATACAAATGTGAACAATAAAAATATGAAGGAAGAATAAAATGACTTCTAACCCGCACTTGACGTGTCAGTATACATCAAGAAGCAAGAACACGTTACTTTGAAGAGTTAAGTAGCGGGTAATGCGAGGCACTAGAGGGTGAGCCTGTACCAGCTGCCTGCTCGGGGGAGGCCGCCGCCAGCTGCCTGCTGGGGGGAGGCCGCCGCCAGCTGCCTGCTGGGGGGGGAGGCCGCCGCCAGCTGCCTGCTGGGGGGAGGCCGCCGCCAGCTGCCTGCTGGGGAGAGGCCGCCGCCAGCTGCCTGCTGGGGGGGGGAGGCCGCCGCCAGCTGCCTGCTGGGGGGGGAGGCCGCCGCCAGCTGCCTGCTGGGGGGGGAGGCCGCCGCCAGCTGCCTGCTGGGGGGGGAGGCCGCCGCCAGCTGCCTGCTGGGGGGAGGCCGCCGCCAGCTGCCTGCTGGGGAGAGGCCGCCGCCAGCTGCCTGCTGGGGGGGGAGGCCGCCGCCAGCTGCCTGCTGGGGGGGGAGGCCGCCGCCAGCTGCCTGCTGGGGGGGGAGGCCGCCGCCAGCTGCCTGCTGGGGAGAGGCCGCCGCCGTCAGTGAAGTGCTTCACTGACGAGTTTTGTTCGAACCACAACGCTATAAATGCTTCACCCACGTACTACTAATGCAAATAATCGCCAACCGAACCTAAACACCTAACCTATCCTATGCCTATATAAACACAATATGCTAATATATTATAATATTAATTTATATTTGAGACAATTCTTGTTCTGAATGAACAGCATGTTAAAATTTATGAATGCGTCTGTGGGGGCGACCGCTGAATGTAATGGACTTGAGTCGAGGACGGGTTGGTGAGTCGTGTGTAAACAGTTTTTCATTCATAAACACCTGTGTAAAAAAAAAATCCATAATCAGACCAAAAGTCCTCATATATCTTTGGATTCAAATGTATGTTAAGTGGTAATTGCGTGAATGAATTAACTTTGTGTTTACAAACTCGCCAAAACCAAATATATATACATATATATATCGGCGCCTTTAGGCAGCAAGTGATACAAAGTAGTCACATGCCGATTGCCAGTAATGAGAGGCTGTAAGACCTCACAGTTATCAAGGTCAGAGCAGCAAATACAATGTACAATTAGTGATACAAGCAGAGTGTTGGCGGCGGGAGTCAGAAGGTCCCACAGACAGGCAACATTTGACTCAGTTTTTGGTGTCGTTGTATATATAGAGGAGGTGTTTGTGGTGGCGGTGGAGGACTTGTCACGCCGGAACCACAGTCACATTTGACCTCTGACCTGTGGCCCCAGACTACATAAGCATGCACTTGAGCATTGTGTTACCATTCACTTTCTGACGTACCAAATATTGGTAGAATGTAATCAATGTCTTGAGCGGTTCAGAACTTACAATTTGAACTATTAATGCGCAAGATACCGCAAGAGATACGGTAAGATGCGCAAGATCTGTTACCTAGCAGTAAAATAGGTACCTGGGTGTTAGTCAGCTGTCACAGGCTGCTTCCTGGGGGTGGAGGCCTGGTCGAGGACCGGGCCGCGAGGACACTAAATGCCCCGAAATCATCTCAAGATAACCTCAAGATACTACTGACCCAACACAAGCCTCAGGATTGCTGCTTCTGCTGCATCAACCAAACACTAATCTTAACAGACAAAAACAGTGATACATAATGAATGAAGCAAACAGAGCGCTGCATGTGCTTGGTGGTATGATGGTCTTTCTGGTCCACCTGGGCGTCGGGTTTACACGTGTAGTGTGTGTGTGTGTGTGTGTGTGTGTGTGTACAACTGAGATGGGCGTCGGGCCGGGTTGTTGTGTACAGAATGCAGACGTTGGACGTGACTCCGGCGGGCATGCAGGCAGCTGGCGGCGGCCTCCCCCCGGCAGGCAGCTGGCGGCGGCCTCCCCCCGGCAGGCAGCTGGCGGCGGCCTCCCCCCGGCAGGCAGCTGGCGGCGGCCTCCCCCCGGCAGGCAGCTGGCGGCGGCCTCCCCCCGGCAGGCAGCTGGCGGCGGCCTCCCCCCGGCAGGCAGCTGGCGGCGGCCTCCCCCCGGCAGGCAGCTGGCGGCGGCCTCCCCCCGGCAGGCAGCTGGCGGCGGCCTCCCCCCGGCAGGCAGCTGGCGGCGGCCTCCCCCCGGCAGGCAGCTGGCGTCGGCCTCCCCCCGGCAGGCAGCTGGCGTCGGCCTCCCCCCGGCAGGCAGCTGGCGTCGGCCTCCCCCCGGCAGGCAGCTGGCGTCGGCCTCCCCCCGGCAGGCAGCTGGCGTCGGCCTCCCCCCGGCAGGCAGCTGGCGTCGGCCTCCCCCCGGCAGGCAGCTGGCGTCGGCCTCCCCCCGGCAGGCAGCTGGCGTCGGCCTCCCCCCGGCAGGCAGCTGGCGTCGGCCTCCCCCCGGCAGGCAGCTGGCGTCGGCCTCCCCCCGGCAGGCAGCTGGCGTCGGCCTCCCCCCGGCAGGCAGCTGGCGTCGGCCTCCCCCCGGCAGGCAACTGGCGTCGGCCTCCCTCCGGCAGGCAGCTGGCGTCGGCCTCCCCCCGGCAGGCAGCTGGCGTCGGCCTCCCCCCAGCAGGGGAGGCCGCCGCCAGCTGCCTGCTGGGGAGAGGCCGCCGCCAGCTGCCTGCTGGGGAGAGGCCGCCGCCAGCTGCCTGCTGGGAGGAGGCCGCCGCCAGCTGCCTGCTGGGAGGAGGCCGCCGCCAGCTGCCTGCTGGGAGGAGGCCGCCGCCAGCTGCCTGCTGGGAGGAGGCCGCCGCCAGCTGCCTGC
Source organism: Procambarus clarkii (assembly GCF_040958095.1). Taxonomy (NCBI): domain Eukaryota; kingdom Metazoa; phylum Arthropoda; class Malacostraca; order Decapoda; family Cambaridae; genus Procambarus; species Procambarus clarkii. Next base: position 29,445,825 of record NC_091222.1, read on the forward strand.
TGGGGGGAGGCCGCCGCCAGCTGCCTGCTGGGGAGAGGCCGCCGCCAGCTGCCTGCTGGGGAGAGGCCGCCGCCAGCTGCCTGCTGGGGAGAGGCCGCCGCCAGCTGCCTGCTGGGGAGAGGCCGCCGCCAGCTGCCTGCTGGGGAGAGGTCGCCGCCAGCTGCCTGCTGGGAGGAGGCCGCCGCCAGCTGCCTGCTGGAGAGAGGCCGCCGCCAGCTGCCTGCTGGGAGGAGGCCGCCGCCAGCTGCCTGCTGGGGGGAGGCCGCCGCCAGCTGCCTGCTGGGGGGAGGCCGCCGCCAGCTGCCTGCTGGGGGGAGGCCGCCGCCAGCTGCCTGCTGGGAGGAGGCCGCCGCCAGCTGCCTGCTGGGAGGAGGCCGCCGCCAGCTGCCTGCTGGGGGGAGGCCGCCGCCAGCTGCCTGCTGGGGGGAGGCCGCCGCCAGCTGCCTGCTGGGGAGAGGCCGCCGCCAGCTGCCTGCTGGGGAGAGGCCGCCGCCAGCTGCCTGCTGGGGAGAGGCCGCCGCCAGCAGCCTGCTGGGGAGAGGCCGCCGCCAGCTGCCTGCTGGAGAGAGGCCGCCGCCAGCTGCCTGCTGGAGAGAGGCCGCCGCCAGCTGCCTGCTGGGGAGAGGCCGCCGCCAGCTGCCTGCTGGGGAGAGGCCGCCGCCAGCTGCCTGCTGGGGAGAGGCCGCCGCCAGCTGCCTGCTGGGGAGAGGCCGCCGCCAGCTGCCTGCTGGGGGGAGGCCGCCGCCAGCTGCCTGCTGGGGGGAGGCCGCCGCCAGCTGCCTGCTGGGGGGAGGCCGCCGCCAGCTGCCTGCTGGGGGGAGGCCGCCGCCAGCTGCCTGCTGGGGGGAGGCCGCCGCCAGCTGCCTGCTGGGGGGAGGCCGCCGCCAGCTGCCTGCTGGGGGGAGGCCGCCGCCAGCTGCCTGCTGGGGGGAGGCCGCCGCCAGCTGCCTGCTGGGGGGAGGCCGCCGCCAGCTGCCTGCTGGGGAGAGGCCGCCGCCAGCTGCCTGCTGGGGAGAGGCCGCCGCCAGCTGCCTGCTGGGGGGAGGCCGCCGCCAGCTGCCTGCTGGGGGGAGGCCGCCGCCAGCTGCCTGCTGGGGGGAGGCCGCCGCCAGCTGCCTGCTGGGGAGAGGCCGCCGCCAGCTGCCTGCTGGGGAGAGGCCGCCGCCAGCTGCCTGCTGGGGGCAGGCCGCCGCCAGCTGCCTGCTGGGGGCAGGCCGCCGCCAGCTGCCTGCTGGGGGCAGGCCGCCGCCAGCTGCCTGCTGGGGGGAGGCCGCTGCCAGCTGCCTGCTGGGGGGAGGCCGCCGCCAGCTGCCTGCTGGGGGCAGGCCGCCGCCAGCTGCCTGCTGGGGGCAGGCCGCCGCCAGCTGGGGGCAGGCCGCCGCCAGCTGCCTGCTGGGGGCAGGCCGCCGCCAGCTGCCTGCTGGGGGGAGGCCGCCGCCAGCTGCCTGCTGGGGGGAGGCCGCCGCCAGCTGCCTGCCGGGGGGAGGCCGCCGCCAGCTGCCTGCCGGGGGGAGGCCGCCGCCAGCTGCCTGCCGGGGGGAGGCCGCCGCCAGCTGCCTGCATGCCCGCCGGAGTCACGTCCAACGTCTGCATTCTGTACACAACAACCCGGCCCGACGCCCATCTCAGTTGTACACACACACACACACACACACACTACACGTGTAAACCCGACGCCCAGGTGGACCAGAAAGACCATCATACCACCAAGCACATGCAGCGCTCTGTTTGCTTCATTAATTATGTATCACTGTTTTTGTCTGTTAAGATTAGTGTTTGGTTGATGCAGCAGAAGCAGCAATCCTGAGGCTTGTGTTGGGTCAGTAGTATCTTGAGGTTATCTTGAGATGATTTCGGGGCATTTAGTGTCCTCGCGGCCCGGTCCTCGACCAGGCCTCCACCCCCAGGAAGCAGCCCGTGACAGCTGACTAACACCCAGGTACCTATTTTACTGCTAGGTAACAGATCTTGCGCATCTTACCGTATCTCTTGCGGTATCTTGCGCATTAATAGTTCAAATTGTAAGTTCTGAACCGCTCAAGACATTGATTACATTCTACCAATATTTGGTACGTCAGAAAGTGAATGGTAACACAATGCTCAAGTGCATGCTTATGTAGTCTGGGGCCACAGGTCAGAGGTCAAATGTGACTGTGTGGATCCGGCGTGACAAGTCCTCCACCGCCACCACAAACACCTCCTCTATATATACAACGACACCAAAAACTGAGTCAAATGTTGCCTGTCTGTGGGACCTTCTGACTCCCGCCGCCAACACTCTGCTTGTATCACTAATTGTACATTGTATTTGCTGCTCTGACCTTGATAACTGTGAGGTCTTACAGCCTCTCATTACTGGCAATCGGCATGTGACTACTTTGTATCACTTGCTGCCTAAAGGCGCCGATATATATATGTATATATATTTGGTTTTGGCGAGTTTGTAAACACAAAGTTAATTCATTCACGCAATTACCACTTAACATACATTTGAATCCAAAGATATATGAGGACTTTTGGTCTGATTATGGATTTTTTTTTACACAGGTGTTTATGAATGAAAAACTGTTTACACACGACTCACCAACCCGTCCTCGACTCAAGTCCATTACATTCAGCGGTCGCCCCCACAGACGCATTCATAAATTTTAACATGCTGTTCATTCAGAACAAGAATTGTCTCAAATATAAATTAATATTATAATATATTAGCATATTGTGTTTATATAGGCATAGGATAGGTTAGGTGTTTAGGTTCGGTTGGCGATTATTTGTATTAGTAGTAAGTGGGTGAAGCATTTATAGCGTTGTGGTTCGAACAAAACTCGTCAGTGAAGCACTTGTTCCGGAAGTGTTCGAACGAAATCAGTTGTGAGTCGTGTGTAAACCGCTTTTCATTCATAAACAGGGGGTTTGGCGGGTGCATGGAATCACTTTTGGATCTTTGTTTGGAGGACGGGCTGTCCATGCACCCGCCAAACCCCCGTGTTTATGAATGAAAAGCGGTTTACACACGACTCACAACTGCTGACGTTCGAACACTTCCGGAACAAGTGCTTCACTGACGAGTTTTGTTCGAACCACAACGGTGTAAATGCTTCACCCACGTACTACAAATACAAATAATCGCCAACAGAACCTAAACAAGTAACCAGTGCCTAAATATGCACAGTAAGCTAAAATTAACCAATATTCATTTATATTTGAGAAAATTCCTATTTTGGATGAACGGCATGTTAAAATTGATGAATGCGTCCTTTGGGGTCGACCACTGGATGGAATGGACTTGGTCTGAGGACGGATTGGCCTACTACAAATCAAAATAATTGCCAACAGAACCTAAACACCAAATCTAGCCAAACCGATGCCTAATAATGTTAATATATAATAACATACTTAAATAGTGACAAATGCTTTTTGATAATCAAAGAAAATGTAGCCTAATAGCCTTCCTAGCCTGTCATAAAGTTCAATCAAGTTTGTCAGGTACGATTTTCCCTTTCTAAATCCACGTTGCCCATTCGTTATAATGTTGATCCTCTTCAGATAGTCCTCAAGTTGATTAGTTTCTTCAGCACTTTATACGGAATACTTGTCAATGACACTGGTCTGTAATTAAGTGCTTCCTGTCTGTTCTCCCCCTTATTTTCTTAATATTGGCACTACTTTCGCCTTTCTCCCAACATTTCTAGGAGATTTCCTATCTCGAGTTTTATTAAAAAATTTGGAGAGGGAGTGACACATTACTTCTGCAGCCTCCTTTAGCAGCCATGGTGAGATGAAGTCTGGTCCCATTGATTTTGTCCCATCTAGCTCCAAAAGGTGTTTTTTTTCAACCTCATCCACAGTGACTACAATGTCATTCATTTCTTCCATCCTTTCATCTCGTATCCTTTGTCTTCCCACGGGATCTGTTGTAAAAACCTCCTGAGATCTTTTGTCGAGTTCCTCGCATACCTCATCGTTGTCTGGGAGAAACTTCCCATTGTCTCATCAAGCAGATTACATGGTCTCTTACTCTTGTCTTCTTGTATGGGTACACAACAGCTTTGGTGGGTCCTTAACTTTTGCCGCTGTGTCACTTTGAAATTGTCTTTCAGTTTCCCTCCTGAATATGTATTCATTTCTGGTTTTCTTTGAGTGCTTCTCTATTGTCTTCTGTTGCTGGTTCTCTTTACATTTCTTGGTCGTGCAGGCGATGAGTCACAATAACGTGGCTGAAGTATGTTGACCAGACCACACACTAGAAGTTGAAGGGACGACGACGTTTCGGTCCGTCCTGGACCATTCTCAAGTCGATTGAGAATGCATTACTTCAGTTTCTTGGTCGTCTCTCTAGCGGCCCAACATTACCTACTGAAGCAGAGGTTGGGTTTTCTTCTCCGCCACCCTCTTAATTATCCGTTGTTAGCGAAACCCAGAGAGTACCAGGAGGTATGGTAGCACTTGAGTATCTCCTCTACACATCCCCCCCTTCTCTCCCCTCTACATATTCCTCCTCCCCCCTTTCCCACCCTCTACACAGTCCCCATCCCCCTCTGCATCTTCCCTTTCTACACCTTCTCCGCCATGATGGTGTGTTTACACTTTCTCCTACCCCTCTACGCGTTCCCCTCTTCCCTCTATGCCTTCCCCCTCTCATCTACCTCATTTCCTCTCCTTCTCCATCCCTTTCCCGCATCTCTCTACACCTTCCCGTCCCCCTCTACACACTCTACACCTTGCCATTCCTCGTCAACATCAGTGGAACCATAACATCATGACAGAGACTCCGTGGACACAAAGGTTGTGGCTGTGCCGTGTTCTAAGCGAGGTGTACGAGAAGCCTTACTCTAGGGACGGAGTGTGTCATTAGGGGGGTTGACGATTCAGCCGTCAATGTGTAGAGGAGTAAGCGTCGCTCGCTGCTATATCTGTCTATACTATTGTTGGGTCTCTGCTCACACATATCTGGGAGCCATAACCCCGGCTCAACACAGGCATATACCACCCCCTCCATTACTCAGCTATGGGTGGGTGGACAACTCAACAACCATAATTGGCACAAACACACACATGCAAACACATAAAACTCTCACAAACAGCCACAAACACAAACGCTCATACAAACACACACAAAGTCATCCAACCTTAACTCCAGAATATAAAAAAGCAAGAAATTATTCTTCCCTAAAATTCGGGCACTTAAGACTCATATTTCCTCTAATTCGAATCATGATTTTCGCCATTAAGGGAGGACGGCCAAGAGCACCTCTCTTGGCCCTCTACACGCCAACATTTTCCACCGCGCGCACACCCTCCATGGGCCCTTCTCTCGAACCTAACTAATATGACTTTCAGCCTTATCGCCGGCAGCCACTTGACACGTTATTAGCCCCAGTCTCCGGCACCATTTTTTACCATTGCACCTTGGAGATCACAGCCCAGCTGGGCTCGACGCGTCCGCCCGGCTGCCTGGCCTCGTCTCTGGCAGCCCCTCCCTGCCCCTTCCTCTCTCCCTGCCTGCCTGCCCCTCCTCCCTGCCTGGCCTCGTCTCTGGCAGCCCCTCCCTGCCTGCCTTCCTCTCTCCCTGCCTGGCCTCGTCTCTGGCAGCCCCTCCCTGCCCCTTCCTCTCTCCCTGCCTGCCTGCCCCTCCTACCTGCCTGGCCTCGTCTCTGGCAGCCCCTCCCTGCCCCTTCCTCTCTCCCTGCCTGCCTGCCCCTCCTCCCTGCCTGGCCTCGTCTCTGGCAGCCCCTCCCTGCCTGCCTTCCTCACTCCCTGCCTGCCTGCCCCTCCTCCCTGCCTGGCCTCGTCTCTGGCAGCCCCTCCCTGCCTGCCCCTCCTCCCTGCCTGCCCCTCCTCCCTGCCTGGCCTCGTCTCTGGCAGCCCCTCCCTGCCTGCCTTCCTCACTCCCTGCCTGCCTGCCCTCGTCTCTGGCAGCCCCTCCCTGCCTGCCTCCCTCACTCCCTGCCTGCCTGTCCCTCCTACTCCACCTCACACCATCACCCTTCTTCACCACATGTGCCTACCTCCCGTCACTCACAACAGTGACGCCCTACTCACATGCTACACATTCTCACCTCTCATGCTGTCTCCGTGTACCTGCACCCTCCCCCGCCCCTTCCATCTCTTACCCCCGCCTCATGCTTGGCATCCGCCGCCCTTACTTCCAGTGCCTCCTCCCCACTGATCATCTCCCTCACCCCAATGTTTACACACCTTCATTAAGCAACTTTCACAACAAAACATGGTGGCCCAAGTCCCTTCAGGGAGCAAGAGGCTGGCCTCCTCCTCCAGCGGGTCCTGCCCCCACCACCTGAGGCGTCATGGTGCTCCTCCACGCTGGGTACTGGTCCAATTCCTCGGCTTTTTGGATAAATTCTCAGAATTAATACGCCAGTGCACCATATATAATTAACTGGAATTTATCATTGGTAGACAACATGTTAATTTATATTGCTCAGTCCAAGTGGCGTGTAGTTCTTCAGTGTCTTCTACACCAGTATTTTCATAAACTTTTTGTATCATCTGGAAAGTGTGTGATAATGTGATATGTACAGAGCTTTGCACTGTGATCGGACTTGATTTTGTTCGATTGACTGTTACGGTTGGCAGACTGTTGGACGAGAAAATGGATATCCATCACCCTGTTGATGGGGTTCTGGGAGTTCTACTCCCCAAGCCCGGCCCGAGGCCAGGCTTGACTTGTGAGAGTTTGGTCCACCAGGCTGTTGCTTGGAGCGGCCCGCAGGCCCACATATCCACCACAGCCTGGCTGATCCGGCACTCCTTGGAGAAAGTTTATTCATATTCTTACAATGTATCAGTTTTGAAAACGTATTCACCCTTGAGAGCAAGGAGCATGATGAACAGTTCGGTGTGAAGACTGGACGCTCAGTTACTTACACAAACTGCTCACTCAGAAAAAGAGCAGTTTGGTGTTGTTATGACAGGAGCACTTCCGGCCACGACACAGTGGTGCGGGCAACCATCACCGCGATGGTGTGCGAGGGACCCACCACCACAACATCATCACTCTTCATACAAAGAAAAACAAATTGTCATTGAGCAACACTGGCCACTAACGAAAGGAACCTTAGCGTTACCAGCACATGTAAGCAACGTTACTTTAAGCTCAAGGTAATGAGGTCCTCTCAAGATATCAAAGGAAACGAAACCGAACAAAGTTGTTGCTAGATGCTGTGTCTCTCAACTCCCTAAGGTACTTTGTTTTGCTCTCTCAAACTAAAGTATTTTAAGTTGGAAGTCCACACGAAGTGGCGCTCTCCAAACACTGAACACCAGACTGTAAGAAGAGACAAAGTAATTATCAATAGAAGGCACCAAGCCGGGAAGGCTGTGTAGCACCACCAAATGTGCGGGATAATCACAGGCCGCTAAATATCACCAAGAATGTCACAGTGACACGAGTCAGACAATGAATAAAACAACATCTTATCCCACTATCAGAGATACTAAATCACAATAGCGTGATGCATCAAAGGAACAAATCCACAAGGGCCGTGACGAGGGTTCGAACCTGCGTCCCAGAGCATCCCAGACGCTGATTAAGGCAGCGTCTGGGATATTCTCGGACGTAGGTTCGAACCCTCGTCACGCCCTTGTGGATTTGTTCATACTAAATCAACTCTTAAAACTGCATGTAGAGGAGCTCCATGACAACATTTAAACAGTATTCAGCTTTTTAAAACATACGATACCAATAATTATGTGGCTTTGGCATGACAATTAAACAAAATATGACTGACAAAAAAATTAAAATATGTAAAATTATATAAAAATTATAAATAGGCGCTGCCCGGGTTGACCACAAAAGGTTATGCCATTAAAGTGCTATAAGCCTCAAGGGTGTTAATGTTCCATCACAACATTCGTTTTGTATGTTAATATGAAGATGTAACTATGAAATCTGCGGCCACAAATGCACCTCCACTGATTTCATTGGGGGTTGCCCTGTTAGCCGTATGAGGTAATAGGCTCCCCACTCACCCACCTACCAGTCACCCTGCAAAATTTAATGAGAATAGGCCCAAGCCTCTGCCACTAACTTGGTTCAGACATTCTGTTTTATATAGATATTAGTGGGGGGGGGGGGGGGGGTTGCCGGGTGGTTATCTTCTTGAGGTTATCTTGAGATGATTTTGGGGCTTTAGTGTCCCCGCGGCCCGGTCCTCGACCAGGCCTCCACCCCCAGGAAGCAGCCCGTGACAGCTGACTAACACCCAGGAAGCAGCCCGTGACAGCTGACTAACACCCAGGTACCTATTTTACTGCTAGGTAGCAGGGGCATAGGGTGAAAGAAACTCTGCCCATTGTTTCTCCCCGGCGCCTGGGATCGAACCCAGGACCACAGGATCACAAGCCCAGCGTGCTGTCCGCTCGGCCGACCGGCTCCCTACCTAGTGTGTATCTAGTGTACCTATATCTCCTCCCCTCCCATTTTCCCCTCTCTCACCCTTCTCTTTTCCCTCTCTCTCACCCTCTCCACCTTTGTCCTCTAACTCTCCCACACACCTGCCTAGCCGGTCTCTTCCACACCTGCCTCCTCTTTGAGCAGCACTGTAGCGAGTCTCTCCACACCTGCCTCCTATCTGAACATCAATATAGCGCGAGTTCTCCACACCTGACTCCTCTCTGAGGATCAAAGGGTCAACATGTGGCTCTTAACAACATGCAGGTGTGTACGTATAAATGAAGCCAAAGGCGCACGTCTACACGCAGAGCAATAATCATATATGAATTACCCTAATTAATGGGAAGTGTTGGTAGGCATAAGACAGGTGTTGGGGGCATTAGTGGGTGTGTGTGTCAGTCATGTGTACTCGTGCCCTTCATCAGTGCCCCCCTGCCCATAACTCAACCCCCCCCCCACCACCGCCACAAAAACACTCCCCAACCCCCCACTTCTCCCCCACACAAACACCCCCCCTCCTGCCCACACTGGATATGGAATAGTTAATGGAATGCATCAGGAAGTGATGTGGTGGAGGCAGACTCCATACACAGTATGAAATGTAGTCACGTTAAGAGCCTAAAAGCCTAAAAGCAGTCTCCGTGGTGTAGTGGTAAGACACTCGCCTGGCGTTCCGCGAGCGCTATGTCATGGGTTCGTATCCTGGCCGGGGAGGATTTACTGGGCGCAATTCCTTAACTGTAGCCTCTGTTTAAGTAAAATGCAACAGTAAAATGTGTACTTGGATGAAAAAACGATTCTTCGCGGCAGGGGATCGTATTCCAGGGACCATAGGATTAAGGACTTGCCCGAAACGCTACGCGTACTAGTCGCTGTACAAGAATGTAACAACTCTTGTATATATCTCAAAAAAAAATAAAAAATAAAAGGCTCAGGAATCTGATATACCGGTTGATTGACAGATGAGAGGCGGGACCAAAGAGACGAAGCTCAACCCCCGCAAGCACACGTACGTGAGTACACCTCCTCCCCCCCCCTCCTACACCAAAGGTGCGACTCAAGTCAATATTGTTCTAAGGTGGAGAAGGTATGGCTGGCGGCTCAGGGGAAGACTTGTGAGGTAAAGTGGAGGAATATGCCAGTATGAGCACTCCCGCTCAACACTGGTCGGCGTCTAAGGAGCGCAAGTCCCTTGTTAGGTCCACGGGACACCCTACATCTGAGAAAATCAACTGCAGCTCTGAGGTGACTCGAACCCGCGACCGAGAGAATCCCTGTGGATGATGCTAACCACTGGACCACCCTGACTTGTTCAAAATCATATAACCGGTATGTACAAGTGTCACAAAGGGAGAAAGCCTTGGCAAAGCACGACTCGAGGAATGAACACATTATGTCAGTAAAGAAGGCTCCAGGCAAGTCTGTTTGGCACCATTCACAAGCATCTCTTCCCAGTGCCTCACAGAGTGCCTTACAGAGTGCCTCACAGAGTGTGTCATGTGCTCGGGCTAACAGCCGACAGGAAGCACAAGACAGAGAGCCACAACGTAAATAATAACGAAGGAAGCTTTGTAACGGCAATAGGGAAAACTAGGAAGCTAAGGACAACATGAGAGCATGGATGAAGACAGTGGAGACAGCTGGCAGGGAGTCACGCTACACCAGCTGGCAGGGAGTCACGCTACACCAGCTGGCAGGGAGTCACACTACACCAGCTGGCAGGGAGTCACGCTACACCAGCTGGCAGGGAGTCACGCTACACCAGCTGGCAGGGAGTCACGCTACACCAACTGGCACAGAGTCACGCTACACCAGCTGGCACAGAGTCACGCTACACCAGCTGGCACAGTCACGCTACACCAGCTGGCACAGTCACGCTACACCAGCTGGCAGGGAGTCACGCTGGCACCAGCTGGCAGGGAGTCACGCTACGCCAGCCAGTAACAAGAAGAGGAAGGGTGAGGGAGACAGTCACGTCGGACCACGAGACGTGACCAAGTTGACCTGACTATTGTGAGGGCGTGAGACACACTCAAGGCCCAAAGGCTTTAAGGGCCCCTACGTGTGGCTAGGACTTTAGTAACTGCTTGGGGACACCCACCAGGTCCCAGGAGGACCCAAGATGGGCCCGAGACTCGCAGTATAAGCTTGAGGAGGCTCAGCTGAGGGAACCTTACCTGTGAACATCTTAGTAAAGCACAGTTGTTGTTAAGCAACATTGTTAAGCAACATTATTCCCGACTCCACATGAACACACTTCTTAAGTGAAAGAGTAAATTTTTTATCAAATATGGAAAATCCCCTTTAAGCTAGGAAACCGCTGTTCTTTTTGTCTGTTTTATGTCTCACCTTTCTTTGTGTGAGTGAGTGAGTGAGTGAGTGAGTGAGTGAGTGAGTGAGTGAGTGAGTGAGTGTATAAGTAACCTGGGCCAAGGGGAGCATGTCCCCCTGGTGCGTGTGTACAGGCTCCTGAGCGCACTATCGGGCTGGAAGATTTATGCTTTCCTCGTGATGTGTTAACAAGGGGTGTGTTTTGAGGGGTAGTCATGGCTGACCCACACCCAAGCTGGGGTGGGTGTGGGTGCCGCCCACACTCTCAGAGGGCCAGCACCTCTCCTACCACCTCCACCTTGCCCACAGTCTCCCCTGCACGCCCACAACACCAGCCCGTCCTGCAGGCTCGCTCTTCTCACTGACTACAGTGTAGGGGACATACAGGCGGTGGGTACTGCACTACCTGTAGGCTGCATGCAGCTGTTCTTTGGTTGCCCGGCCACTTGCTACCTTCCAGACGCGGCTCTCGTATGGGACATTGTTTTCATGTCCACCGTACCCCGGTACATGTCCATGTACCCCGGTACATGCCCATGTACCCCGGTACATGTTCACCGTCACTTGTATACGACTACCATCACGGGAACATGATCAACACCCCCAGTGATCAACTGTGTGTAGCACCCAGGAATAAACAAATTAACTTCTGCAATGTCTATATTTTCAGGGGTATCGAACGTGGTAAAGCGTGCTTAATTAATTGTGACCCCTTGAGCGGGCGAGTTCCTGCCCACGGAGCCACCGTGGGGGGGTCAGATCCTCTTGAATATTCAAGGCACTAACATATAAAGGTAATATAATGCTGTCTGTCCTGATGTGGACCACACCTATGAACATGTTTTTATCTCTTAAAATATATTAGGATACGGACGGGGAGGGGGTGCGCACGCACGTAAGAAAGTTATCATCAACGTACTTTATCAAGTAACTGCCGTTATTTAATACGGTGCTGCAATAGGGAAGCCATGTGTTAGACAGGGGGCAGGTAGCCTAACACCAGGATCACGGGAGTAAAGATTGGAGGCAGCAGCAGCAGCAGGAGGAGGATTACAGTAGTTAACGTTTTGAAGCTGTCAGGTGGGTGAGGGGAAGATAACGTCCCGGAGCCGAGCGGGAACTTCTTACAGCCCATCGTAGATTATCTCCATCATCATATAAGACGCAGCACCTTTTTGCGTGAGTAATGCCTCCTGCTCCAGGTGTTGTTGCATGTGTGGTAATCCCTTCACTGACGGGGGCGCCCCTCCGGCCACCTCCACAACACTAGCGCCCCTTCCCAGAGAGGTGCAGGTGGTCCCCATCACTGCCGGGGGCGCTCCTCCCCAGAGAGGTGTGGTTGGTCCCCATCACTGATGGGGGACGCCCCTCCCCAGAGAGGTGTGGCTGGTCCCCATCACTGCCGGGGGCGTCCCTCCCCAGAGGTGGAGCTGGTCCCCATCACTGACGGGGGCGCCCCTCCCCAGAGAGGTGTGGTTGGTCCCCATCACTGATGGGGGATGCCCCTCCCCAGAGAGGTGCGGCTGGTCAAGCACATCTTTTGTTTATCACAATAAAATGTACCAAACATAACATGTGTATGGGGCAGGGAACTAAACTAGTAGCCTAGCAGCTCGAATACGACTTGTCTACAAGTATCTAGGGCAGTTCTGCTTGTTCAGGGATGTGGATAAAGTAAAGTGTAAAGTGTGTGGACAAAGACTGACACACACTCTTAGTGTGTCACATCTTCCACTTATTTTTGTTTAGCCATTTAGAGAAATCTAAACTCACGCTGCATAAAATGCAAACCATCTTCTTACAAATGATAAAACGACTGAAACCCTTGCACTATATCCATGTTTCTAGTAGATAAATAACATATACAAGAGTAATGTATAAACTATAGTGTAGAGACTAATAAACAGCTCTACTATGATCCTGTAATATCCCCTTATCTAAATATTTTCTATTAGCAAACGACCTACCTTAAATGTATAATTATTTGTTGTAAATATATAGATATTGTAATATTTTTTGTGTACTAGGTGACATTATAAGGTGTGCAGGATAGATGTTAATGTAAGAATCTCCTCAGAAGTCTTATGGAGCAGTTTAGTACCATCTGTAATGCTTGCGCTACCCTTCACAGATCACATACACTCTTACAGTATATAACAGTACTCTAATTTAAGGATTGGAACCTAGGCCGCCAGGACATCACCTTATTTAGCAGCCCAGTACTATAACTACTCTGTCTCACACACGCACACACACTAGATAGTATACCCGGCAGTGCCCGGGGTCGTCCCGGCCTCTGTCTCTTGCTGTCTACCTCACGATTGGTCTGTTAATAGTCATCATTAGAATTTCACTCATACTAATTTACAAATAAAATAAAATTAAAATCTACCTGTTTACTGTGATTGGTTTAGCTGGCTGCCTGTCTGTCTATTCCCTGTCTCTTTCCCGGCTTATCTGTCTATCTGTCTGTGTGTGTTTGGGGGCAGCAGACCCGGTATTGATGACGTTATAACACCTAATACAAGCTATTACAGACAAACACAATTGTTTAATATGCGGGAATCACTGCATAACGTTTTATGTAATACTAAGAAAAACATAATAATATAATTCAGAGTCCATTTATTGTCACTGATGGGTTCATGGTGGCGCAAGTGTTGGCACAGTGTTGGTAGTGTTGGCACAGTGTTGGTAGTGTTGGCACAGTGTTGGTAGTGTTGGCACAGTGTTGGTAGTGTTGGCACAGTGTTGGTAGTGTTGGCACAGTGTTGGTAGTGTTGGCACAGTGGTGGCACAGTGTTGGCACTGTGTTGGTAGTGGTGGCACAGTGTTGGTAGTGTTGGCACAGTGTTGGTAGTGTTGGCACAGTGGTGGCACAGTGTTGGCACAGTGTTGGTAGTGTTGGCACAGTGTTGGTAGTGTTGGCACAGTGTTGGTAGTGTTGGCACAGTGTTGGCACAGTGGTGGCACTGTGTTGGTAGTGTTGACACAGTGTTGGTAGTGTTGGCACAGTGTTGGTAGTGTTGGCACAGTGTTGGTAGTGTTGACACAGTGTTGGCAAAATGTTGGCATAGTGTTGGCACAGTGTTGGCAGTGTTGGCACAGTGTTGGTACAGTGTTGGCACAGTGTTGGTAGTGTTGGCAAAATGTTGGCACAGTGTTGACACAGTGTTGGTAGTGTTGGCACAGTGTTGGCAAAATGTTGGCACAGTATTGGCACAGTTTTGGTAGTGTTGGCACAGTGTTGGCAAAATGTTGGCATAGTGTTGGCACAGTGTTGGCAGTGTTGGCACAGTGTTGGTACAGTGTTGGCACAGTGTTGGTAGTGTTGGCAAAATGTTGGCACAGTGTTGACACAGTGTTGGTAGTGTTGGCACAGTGTTGGCAAAATGTTGGCACAGTGGTGGCACAGTGTTGGTAGTGTTGGCAAAATGTTGGCACAGTGTTGGTAGTGTTGGCACAGTGGTGGCACAGTGTTGGCAGTGTTGGCAAAATGTTGGCACAGTGTTGGTAGTGTTGGCACAGTGGTGGCACAGTGTTGGTAGTGTTGGCACAGTGTTGGCACAGTGTTGGTAGTGTTGGCACAGTGGTGGCACAGTGTTGGCAAATATGTTGGCAGTGTTGGCACAGTGTTGGTAGTGTTGGCAAAATGTTGGCAGTGTTGGCAAAATGTTGGCACAGTGTTGGTAGTGTTGGCAAAATGTTGGCAGTGGTGGCACAGTGTTGGTAGTGTTGGCAAAATGTTGGCAGTGGTGGCACAGTGTTGGTAGTGTTGGCAAAATGTTGGCACAGTGTTGGTAATGTTGGCACAGTGTTGGTAGTGTTGGCACAGTGTTGGTAGTGTTGGCACAGTGTTAGCAAAATGTTGGCACAGTGTTGGTAGTGTTGGCACAGTGGTGGCACAGTGTTGGTAGTGTTGGCACAGTGTTGGTAGTGTTGGCAAAATGTTGGCAGTGGTGGCACAGTGTTGGTAGTGTTGGCAAAATGTTGGCAGTGGTGGCACAGTGTTGGTAGTGTTGGCAAAATGTTGGCAGTGGTGGCACAGTGTTGGTAGTGTTGGCAAAATGTTGGCAGTGTTGGCAAAATGTTGGCACAGTGTTGGTAGTGTTGGTAGTGTTGGCACAGTGTTGGCAAAATGTTGGCAGTGTTGGTAGTGTTGGCACAGTGGTGGCACAGTGGTGGCACAGTGTTGGTAGTGTTGGCACAGTGTTGGTAGTGTTGGCACAGTGTTGGCAAAATGTTGGCAAAATGTTGGCAGTGGTGGCACAGTGTTGGTAGTGTTGGCACAGTGTTGGAAGTGTTGGCACAGTATTGGCACAGTGTTGGCACAGTGTCAGTCACATGGCACTATTTTCCTTGGCACGAACCCGACCACGCTGGACTGGTACTCAGTGGGGGCTGGAGGAACAAAGTTGTGTGAGGCTAGCCCCGAGCCTCTGGCCTCCACCCTCGAACACACACACACATCACAACTTATAGATACTATACACACACACACACCTATAATCACACTCAAAGTGAACCAGTGAGTGAAGTGTCAGTACACTCGGTGATCAAGTAGTGTGAGGGTTGGAACAAGTTGTGTCGTCAGCACCACTGCTGACATCCTGCGAGGGCACCTAAACACCTCCACACACACGCCTCATTACTGAGGAGTCTGCCAATTATTTACTCTGTGATCCTTATCATACACAAGTTAGGTTTTGTGTGTCTGGCGGAAGCTTGTGATTGTTGGGGGTGAACCTGCGTCAATGTCCCTGGAGGCGGACACAACCACTTCATAAAAACATACAAACTGGTAGTTATTCAAAGATACACAATGGATCATTACATATGTACACACACATATATAGGGGTATGACGGCTGAGTGGACAGCGCTCGAGATTCGTAGTCCTAGGGATCAATTCCCGGCGGAGGCGAA
Organism: Procambarus clarkii; assembly: GCF_040958095.1. Classification (NCBI taxonomy): domain Eukaryota; kingdom Metazoa; phylum Arthropoda; class Malacostraca; order Decapoda; family Cambaridae; genus Procambarus; species Procambarus clarkii. The sequence goes on from NC_091222.1 coordinate 29,461,494, forward strand.
AACATATCGGGCAGTTTCTTTCACCTTTATGCACCTGTTCACGTAGCAGTAAATAGGTACCTGGGAGTTAGACAGCTGCTACGGGCTGCTTCCAGGGGGTGTGTGTATATGTTAGAGAAATATATATATCTTGAGATCTTGAGGTTATCTTGAGATGATTTCGGGGCTTTAGTGTCCTCGCGGCCCGGTCCTCGACCAGGCCTCCACTTCCAGGAAGCAGCCCGTGACAGCTGACTAACACCCAGGTACCTATTTTACTGCTAGGTAACAGGGGCATAGGGTCAAAGAAACTCTGCCCATTGTTTCTCGCCGGCGCCTGGGATCGAACCCAGGACCACAAGATCACAAGTCCAGCGTGCTGTCCGCTCGGCCGACCGGCTCCCTATACAGTAGATATAATAGGGGAAAAATAGATTGGTTAGCAAGGTGGGGCCCAAGAGCTAAATAGCTCGATTCAGCAGACCCACACAGTAAATACAGAGACAGACAAGGCCACAGCGATCATTACATGTTCCTCTGTAATATGGCAGCGAGGGATAAAAATTATCTGCACCATCTTTATTATGGTATTTAAAATATGACCCGGAGTGTGACCTATCATAAAGCTAAATCACAATAATAGCTAAGAAGACTAACGAGGTGTTTTGTCGCGCTTAACAACAGCCAGCCAATTATAGGTCGTTAGTGGCGGCCAAGTGAAGACTACAGCTGAGACAGAGGCGGTCCAGGAGACAGGAGTAAGGCGAGAATATGGATGGAGATGGGAGAGGTGAGAATAAGGGCATGGGAGAGGTGAGAATAAGGGCATGGGAGAGGTGAGAATAAGGGCATGGGAGAGGTGAGAATAGAGAGGGATGGGAAGAGACGGAAGAATTATATAAGAATAGGGGATAATAAGAGAGGGAGGTTACTAGTGGCACTAATAATGGAAAAGACTTGGAATATGGGAAGGAATATGGGATATGGCGAGGGTAAAATAGGAAGTGGAAGGGTGTTCGTCACCTTCCCTCAACACCTGCAACTTCTGTGTCACCTTCCCCTCAACACCTGCACCTTCTGTGTCACCTTCCCTCAACACCTGCACCTTCTGTGTCACCTTCCCTCAACACCTGCACCTTCTGTGTCACCTTCCCCTCAACACCTGCACCTGTGTCACCTTCCCTCAACACCTGCACCTTCAACACTTACCCATCCCCCCTCCCTAACCTTCAACCCTCACTCCTCATGGTGTGTTATTGCTATAATCAAAGCCACGACTCACTAAACAAGTCGGTATAACAAGCTATAACAAATATAATATATAAATGCAAACCCAAGTACGGTTTCAGTTCCAAAACCCTGCCCACCTGGCTACTACAAAGATACAATGTTCAATACAAAACCTCTATTAAAAAGAAGTCGTTTAACTAACACAAAAGTTAAGTCGCAGTTACAAAAGCCTTACCTACACTGCAGGTCCATTAAGATATATAAGTTAAGCTGCAAATCCATATGCAGGCGATGAGTCACAATAACGTGGCTAAAGTATGATGATCAGACCACACACTAGAAGGTGAAGGGACGACGACGACGTTTCGGTCCGTCCTGGACCATTCTCAAGTCGATTGAGAATGGTCCAGGACGGACCGAAACGTCGTCGTCCCTTCACCTTCAAGTGTGTGGTCTGGTCATCCTGCAAATCCATTGCTTCCGGTATTTAAAGTTCTTTATCCGTGGCAAAATTTCTACCTCCGCTACAGGTTACAGCTCCGCTACTGAATTGTAAAGTGATTACAAAATTAATAGCACCAATCAATCGCTATGTTAAGCCTATTACGGGATTCTACTCAACTTCAAAAATATTATATTGACACAACACGATAAACGTCCCCCCCCCCCCTTCAGCATGACTGACCTCGTAACACAGTAATGGGTCCTGTATAGTGTCCCTCTCTCTCTCTCCCACCTCCCCCCTCTCTCTCTCTCTCTCTCTCTCTCTCTCCCCCACCCCCCCCCCCTCTCTCTCTCTCCCCCCCTCTCTCCCTCATTACAAGTAACCCTCCACCGAGTGGTCGTCACGTGAGCTACACTAATGGCCTGGCATCAATCTCATGAAGTGTGGCTTTAAAACACAACATTAATTATTGGTGGACATTTCGCACCAAGTTGTTTGCGTGTTGAGAAGGGGCACAAAAAGTGTTGCCGTGGCCGCAATAAATGCACCGAGTGAAGGCATGATGAACACCCACCACATTTGCCTTTCAGCGACGCTCTCTCTAAAAACAATATGTCTGTGGGAATCAAAGAGAAGAGGAGACGGAGCTGTGGTTGTCACTTAGGTTAAGTACCGGTCTGCTGCCGCCACCACATCTGCTCTATCATGCCCTCAATATTCCATGAACACTGACTGGAAAATACCACACACAGCCGCTCGTTTGAGTGCTGGGGCGGACAGCCCACCCTAATTGTAGTTTGCTCGCTCTCGTCCCCTCTCTCTCTCTCTCTCTCTCTCTCCCTCTGTGAGTGAGAGAGAGAGAATGAGAGTGAGAGAATGAGAGTGAGAGAGAATGAGAGTGAGAGAATGAGAGTGAGAGAGAATGAGAGTGAGAGAATGAGAGTGAGAGAGAATGAGAGTGAGAGAATGAGAGTGAGAGAGAATGAGAGAGAGAGAGAGAGAGAGAGAGTGAGAGAGAATGAGAGAGAGAGAGAGAGAGAGAGAGAGAGAGAGAGAGAGAGAGAATGAGAGAGAGAGAGAGAGAGAGAGAGAGAGAGAGAGAGAGAGTGAGAGAGAATGAGAGAGAGAGAGAGAGAGAGAGAGAGAGAGAGAGAGAGAGAGAGAATGAGAGAGAGAGAGAGAGAGAGAGAGAGAGAGAGAGAGAGAGAGAGAGAGAAAGCTATTTTTATTAAAACTACAGATTATTATTAAACATAAACCGGCCAGTCACATCAATGTTCAGAGAGTGCTAAGCTTTCTTAAGCAATAATATGACCCGTAAGTACAAATGTTGCTTACAGCAGCCCGCTTGAAAGTTCAACCTTTGCTTCAGCAACATTTCTTAGAAGGTTGAAAAGTAGCGGGCATCTGATGTTCAAATGCTACTTATATAATCTCTATTCCAATCATTACACTCCAATCGCCTGGAGACCCAAGTAATTTAGGTGATCTCTATATCTATGACAGCAGTATTGGTTCTCTGTTAGACACCTAACCCACAAATTTGAAGTAAAACAGTTGACAACGATGCGGTTCGTTCCTTAATGTCGTGTATAACTTGACATTAAAGTCGTGAACAACAAGACTTGATAATGGTCCAGAACGGATCGAAACGTCACTAATTCTTTTATTCTCAAATTTGTGGGTTAGGTCTCTAATTTTCAGCCCCGTTACTGGAACATATTTTTCTCTGTATAACTTGTATTTTCGATATCTCAACTGCCTTAAAGGGAAGTCATGGATATATCACAACTCCAGGCGGCATAACACAGGCGACTACAAGACTAGGGGCCTCGTAGCCTGGTGGATAGCGCGCAGGACTCGTAATTCTGTGGCGCGGGTTCGATTCCCGCACGAAGCAGAAACAATGGGCAAAGTTTCTTTCACCCTGAATGCCCCTGTTACCTAGCAGTAAAATAGGTACCTGGGTGTTAGTCAGCTGTCATGGGCTGCTTCCTGGGGGTGGAGGCCTGGTCGAGGACCGGGCCGCGGGGACACTAAAGCCCCGAAATCATCAAGATAACCTCAAGATCTCAAGATAACAACAAGTGGGATGACTGGGGAGGAAATTGTTGTTATGAACGGTATTATTGTCCTGGTTGATACTAACTTTGTCGTGTAAGGTTCATTAACGTTAGGTTGTCCGCCACCATTATTCCCACACCCGCTACATGTCCTTCCACTTGTACCACACCTGATTACGTCTTGTATCTTATGTAGGGCTCCAACACTGTACACGGTACACAGAGCTGCAGCACGGTACACTGAGGGCTACAGCACGGTACACTGAGGGCTGCAGCACGGTACACTGAGGGCTACAGCACGGTACACTGAGGGGCTGCAGCACGATACAGAGGGCTGCAGCACGGTACAGAGGGCTGCAGCACGGTACAGAGGGCTGCAGTACAGTACAGAGGGCTGCAGCACGGTACAGAGGGCTGCAGCACGGTACACTAGTGAGAGCTACAACACAGTACACTAGTGAGAGCTACAACACGGTACACTAGTGAGAGCTACAACACGGTACACTAGTGAGAGCTACGAGAACACTACCAAAGGAGCACCTGACCCAACCCTCATATAACACCACCAAGGGTGTATGATCACACAGCCAAGCCTTAGGTTTGTGGTGAGTGACAAGGCTAAGCGCGTGTAAACTAATGGAGTGTGTGTTGGTAAAAACTGGAGCAGCAACCCCAATGGCAAGAGCCAGTGCCTCGCTACGGCTTCCAAATCCTACTTTGTTGCTGCTTAGGTTTAAAGGGGATTACTGTATGTCCAGCTCTTGCGAGTTTTACCTATTCTGTTGTTATAAACTTCCACAAATTCACAAGCGACCAAGATATGTTAGGTAGATATCGTGTGCTATCCCTCCAGGTCTTGGCGAGTAGCGAGATAATTGCTTGTTAGCAAAGTGGGTTCAGCAGCTTACAGGTGAAGGAACAAGCACTAGGGCACAGTAGAGAGAAGAGTACATGGGCCAAGCATCACTGAAGCCTCCATGTCTCCACCACTCCTCACCAACAACCATCCCCCTTGCCCAAGCCCTCTTCACCAACCAGTGCCCTGCCCCTTCTTGGTCAACAACCACCCCCTCCGTCACCCAGTGCGTGGGGCTTCAGCCTCAACACACAACACTGCCTAACCATCACCACCACCTGTAACTCTACACCTTCCCCTTGACGCTGTACAAAACTATGACCATCACACGGGCACCTAAATTTATAACAACAAAACTTCTTTTGGATTAAAAACCAACCTTAAACCACTAGCATCTGGAATACAAGTATTGACATCTCTAGCTGTCAATTTATCATTGAGGAAACTGGATGCATCTTCTAAGACTCACAGGAGATATCAAAGAGTAAAACTCACTCAACACTGATGAAATAGACAGCGATAGACAGGCAAAACTACAGACATAATGAGAGAAAAAGAGAGAGAGAGAGAGACAGAGAGAGAGAGACAGAGAGAGAGAGACAGAGAGAGAGAGACAGAGAGAGAGAGACAGAGAGAGAGAGAGAGAGAGAGAGAGAGAGAGAGAGAGAGAGAGAGAGAGAGACAGAGAGAGAGAGAGAGAGAGAGAGAGAGAGAGACAGAGAGAGAGACAGAGAGAGAGAGACAGAGAGAGAGAGACAGAGAGAGAGAGACAGAGAGAGAGAGAGAGAGAGAGAGAGAGAGAGACAGAGAGACAGAGAGACAGAGAGACAGAGAGACAGAGAGACAGAGAGAGAGAGAGAGAGAGAGAGAGAGAGAGAGAGAGAGAGAGAGAGAGAGAGAGAGAGAGAGAGAGAGAGAGAGAGAGAGAGAGAGAGAGACAGAGAGAGACAGAGAGAGACAGAGAGAGAGAGAGACAGAGAGAGAGACAGAGAGAGAGACAGAGAGAGAGAGAGAGAGAGAGAGAGAGAGAGAGAGAGAGAGAGAGAGAGAGAGAGAGACAGAGAGAGAGAGAGAGAGAGAGAGAGAGACAGAGAGAGAGAGACAGAGAGAGAGAGAGAGAGAGAGAGAGAGAGACAGAGAGACAGAGAGACAGAGAGACAGAGAGACAGAGAGACAGAGAGACAGAGAGAGAGAGAGAGAGAGAGAGAGAGAGAGAGAGAGAGAGAGAGAGAGAGAGAGAGAGAGAGAGAGAGAGAGAGAGAGAGAGAGAGAGAGAGAGAGAGAGAGAGATAGAGAGAGACAGAGAGAGAGACAGAGAGAGAGAGAGACAGAGAGAGAGAGAGAGAGAGAGAGAGAGAGAGAGAGAGAGAGAGAGAGAGAGAGAGAGAGAGAGAGAGAGAGAGAGACAGAGAGAGAGACAGAGAGAGAGAGACAGAGAGAGAGAGACAGAGAGAGAGAGACAGAGAGAGAGAGACAGAGAGAGAGAGACAGAGAGAGAGAGACAGAGAGAGAGAGAGACAGAGAGAGAGAGAGACAGAGAGAGAGAGAGAGAGAGACAGAGAGAGAGAGAGACAGAGAGAGAGAGAGAGAGAGAGAGAGACAGAGAGAGAGAGAGAGAGAGACAGAGAGAGAGAGAGACAGAGAGAGAGAGAGAGAGAGAGAGAGAGAGAGAGAGACATACAGAGAGAGAAAAGTGGGTCGACCTGTTTCTGGCTGTACGTTATTCTGCCTCTACAGACGGGAACCCATTACCCTGCAGATGGGGAACGGAGCCGGGTTTGTGCCGTCGGCTCCCTCCTAGTAACGGCTGCAGCATGACCACTGCCAGATATATTCCGTAATCAGTGTTTCATAATGCATTACACCACCCCCGTCCCCACGCCGCTCTCTCCCCGCGCTACACTCATTTATTATTCTGGAAGTCGCCCAGGCCATCTAGTGTACCTCAACTCCACCTTACTAGCATGGAAACGGGCAGGAAACGGGCCGGAACTCCCATACGGGTCCAGAGCAACATGACCACGGGCCCAGATTTATGTGGTAATCAATGTTTCATAATCCATTACGAGCGGCTGAGGCCACGCCTACCTCTGCGGTTTATCATCAAGACGAAGAGGTCCCCAGCGGTAGCCGCGGTCTCGGGTCTCTGCCGCCACAGACCTATTGCCTAGATATATGTCACTATCTTTACATGCTGCCTTCCTCTGGCTGTGCCGCCTGCTGGCCCTCCACCTGCTGGCTGTGCCGCCTGCTGGCCCTCCACCTGCTGGCTGTGCCGCCTGCTGGCCCTCCACCTGCTGGCTGTGCCGCCTGCTGGCCCTCAATAATGTGAGGCGAGACGAGTGTGTTGAGGTTTGACTCAACACTACACACTAACCTGACACACACACACACACATACACACACACCCATGACATAACTATATACACCATTAGCGTCGCGGGAGAGGTAATCAACAAGACATAACCCCACCTTAGTAGCACGGGAACTGGCCGGAAGCGGGCCGGAAGTGCCTCGCGGGTCCAGAGCAACATGACCAGCCATCAAGGGTACAGCAACCAGCATCAATGGTCGTCAATAACACTTCATAATAAGTGACATTCGTATCTCGCACAATTGAAAGGAAAACGGCCTTGAACCAAGGAATAGTGAACACACACACAAGTAAATGAAAATAGTCAAAATCGGACTATATAACAGGGCGAGACGTTATATATTAGAAGAGTAAGCACAAATCTTCAACACACATTTGAAGACATAAAATGCTCAGGAGAAAAATGTCTCGCTCACAAGAAAAACGGTTCGGCGATAGCAATCTGTTACAAGCAATAAATATCACCATAGGAACACTGTGGTTAAGGTTCACAGGAACACCTATACTGCCTCAACCCCTTCTCCCACTTTCTTACAGTCAATATTGACTTATTAAATACGTGCATATGTGACATACTAAACATACTAGTTTACCTTGAAAAGCTTCATAGAAAACACCGACCTTACCTAACCTTCTTAGTATGTTAAGATATGCATCTTATTGGTTCGTAATTACAGTTATTACTTAACCTATACCTATAATAGGTTAAGTAATAATTGTAATTACGAAGCAATAAGATGCTTATCTTAACATACTAAGAAGTTTAGGTAAGGTAGGTGTTTTCTATGAAGTTTTTCAAGGTAAACTTGCATGTTTAGTATGTCACATATGCACGTGTTTAATAAGTCAATATTGACTATACGAAAGTGCGAGAACGGGTTGACTGCCTCACGCTACTGCCTCGTTCTCCATCACACAAGAGTTAACAAGTTTAAACAATTAAACCGATTAATTAAAAGTTAAGGGAACAACTGTTGACAGTACAAATTGGGAGCATTACGACCCCCTGAAATGATCGTTACCTCCCGTCTGACAACCATCAGGGAACCCAAGACAGCAGAGGCATCTCTAGCAAGGCTCAAGGGCTCTCCAAGATGGCCCCTCCCTCCCTCCTGACCTTCTTGACCATGATGGGTCTGTTCAAGGCCCATCATCGTCATTTTCTATTTATCTTTGTCCAGTATTGTTACTGCAATACAGCCATAGCTCACATTGCAGCCAAATTAGCATGTAACAAGAATGAAGTTGGATTAGACCTAGGTGTCGTCACCTCTGCTGTCAAGACTATATTGTTACAAACACTCAGGTCTAATAGAAGAAAAATTCAGACTCTCAAAGGCCTGAAAGCACCAATATAAAAAGCTATGATTTGTTTAGATCTGAGACCTATGTTTATGGGCAGGACAAAAGGTCCACCAGACGGTGGACCTTTTACAAGAATGGTTGCCAGGATCAGGTTGGGTTACCGTTACCTGTGGCAGGTGGCTACCGTTACCTGTGGCAGGTGGCTACCGTTACCTGTGGCAGGTGGCTACCGTTACCTGTGGCAGGTGGCTACCGTTACCTGTGGCAGGTGGCTACCGTTACCTGTGGCAGGTGGCTACCGTTACCTGTGGCAGGTGGCTACCGTTACCTGTGGCAGGTGGCTACCGTTACCTGTGGCAGGTGGCTACCGTTACCTGTGGCAGGTGGCTACCGTTACCTGTGGCAGGTGGCTACCGTTACCTGTGGCAGGTGGCTACCGTTACCTGTGGCAGGTGGCTACCGTTACCTGTGGCAGGTGGCTACCGTTACCTGTGGCAGGTGGCTACCGTTACCTGTGGCAGGTGGCTACCGTTACCTGTGGCAGGTGGCTACCGTTACCTGTGGCAGGTGGCTACCGTTACCTGTGGCAGGTGGCTACCGTTACCTGTGGCAGGTGGCTACCGTTACCTGTGGCAGGTGGCTACCGTTACCTGTGGCAGGTGGCTACCGTTACCTGTGGCAGGTGGCTACAGGTGACGGATGTTCCAATCCTGAGCACTCCAGGTGCAAACTCTGTGAGCAGGAACTGGGGCATGATCTCACTACATTATTGACTGCCCAGTTATCAGACCCTTTAGATACCCCCGAGATGAGCTCGCAATCACTCTATTCACTCTCGTGTCTTTGATAATAATGGACTCAACAGTTGCCAGTGCAGACTACTGATCATGTGGCCCTGTATGACTAAGCATCCCTGTGAGATGGCCACTTTCTAGCATCACGTAGCTAGTCCTTGACACTTAGTATTCCTCTTCATATAGTCTAGAGACGTTGCACAAATGCATATGTACCTAGTAGTAGTTGGCATCCATCAGTCTCAGGAGACTATGGAGTTGCGCTCTGGTTGTCGGTCTGGAGTGGCCTCTCCAGGGCACAAAGCCAGGGTAGGTTGATACGGAGGAGAAGCTGTTACCCATGCAGCAGGTCCTCCCTTTTCCACGGCGCCGAATACCTAAATGTGTTACAAGAAAAAACTGACCAAGAGGCACCTCTAGTGCTCCACTGTTAAAAGTCACCAACTCTGCTATATGAACCATTGGGAAAATATTGTACAATCTCTCCTCCAGCAAACACTGTGTTGCTCGACTGAAAAATACACTTCAATATGTTTTATTGGATACAGCAATATCAATCACGATATCAATTTGAAGGTATTAATCTCAAAAAGAGTAATGCCGCGTGAGCTGCACACTCACGGGCAAGAGACCAGGACTCTCACGTCACACCAACAATTGCCTGTTGCGACAGGAAGCATCACAGATGTCAATTACACGATTGGGAAAAGTAATCGTCAACAAAGCAATTAGGATTATTACAACAATAACGCGTCCACAGTATCGCACAAAACATTCCCAGCCGCGCCACCACAAAACAATTATACCAAACTCTTTAGTTAAATTACATGTTACAACGCTTAGATAAAACCTATCAAACTGACCTGAGGGGGGGGGGGGGGGAGGGGAGGAAGGCGAGGGGGGTGCATTACTCGAGTGCAGGGGGGAGTTGTGTAAAACCCTGGTTTGTGTCTCGGAGAGGCTGCAGGATCCAGTAAGTTCAGTAGAACTTCTGGGTTGTGTCTCGGAGAGGCTGCAGGATCCAGTAAGTTCAGTAGAACTTCTGGGTTGTGTCTCGGAGAGGCTGCAGGATCCAGTAAGTTCAGTAGAACTTCTGGGTTGTGTCTCGGAGAGGCTGCAGGATCCAGTAAGTTCAGTAGAACTTCTGGTTTCAACTCTTTTTGACCATGTCGTAGCTCAGTCGATTAAGGCAGCGTCTGGGATGCTCCCGGACGTAGGTTCGAATCCTCGTCATGGCTCTTGTGGATTTCTTCATTTGATGCATCACGCTATTGTGATTTGTGTGTAAAGAACATGTATAACATTCACGTAAATGGACAAAATAAACAGAGTAAAAGAGCCTCAGGAAAACTGAGGGGATTCCGGCGCCTTAGCACGACCATACAGCTACACTTACACCTCCAGAAGACACCTGATCAACTAGGTTGTGATTCATACGTCAGGCTGCGAGCAGCCGCCTCCAACAGCCTGGTTGACCAGTCCAGCAACCAGGAGGCCTGGTTGAGGACCGGGCCGCGGGGATAAACAGGGATTGATAAACAGGGGGTTTGGCGTTTGCATGGAATGGACTTTGGCCTTTGTTTATGAGGACGGCCTGGTTTATGAATGAAAAACGGTTTACACACGACTCAACTGATTTCGTTCGAACACTTCCGGACCAAGTGCTTCACTGACGAATTTTGTTCGAACCACAACGCTGTAAATGTAAATAAAGTAGAAAAACAAGTAAATCGCAGTGTCATCAGTGTCTTGGTAGTCCCATGTACCAGGGTGGAACACCTCCCACAACAATATGGTGGAACACCTCCCACAACAATATGGTGGAACACCGCCCACAACAATATGGTGGAACACCGCCCACAACAATATGGTGGAACACCGCCCACAACAATATGGTGGAACACCGCCCACAACAATATGGTGGAACACCGCCCACAACAATATGGTGGAACACCGCCCACAACAATATGGTGGAACACCGCCCACAACAATATGGTGGAACACCTCCCACAACAATATGGTGGAACACCTCCCACAACAATATGGTGGAACACCTCCCACAACAATATGGTGGAACACCTCCCACAACAATATGGTGGAACACCGCCCACAACAATATGGTGGAACACCGCCCACAACAATATGGTGGAACACCGCCCACAACAATATGGTGGAACACCGCCCACAACAATATGGTGGAACACCGCCCACAACAATATGGTGGAACACCTCCCACAACAATATGGTGGAACACCGCCCACAACAATATGGTGGAACACCGCCCACAACAATATGGTGGAACACCGCCCACAACAATATGGTGGAACACCTCCCACAACAATATGGTGGAACACCTCCCACAACAATATGGTGGAACACCGCCCACAACAATATGGTGGAACACCTCCCACAACAATATGGTGGAACACCTCCCACAACAATATGGTGGAACACCTCCCACAACAATATGGTGGAACACCTCCCACAACAATATGGTGGAACACCTCCCACAACAATATGGTGGAACACCTCCCACAACAATATGGTGGAACACCTCCCACAACAATATGGTGGAACACCTCCCACAACAATATGGTGGAACACCGACCACAACAATATGGTGGAACACCTCCCACAACAATATGGTGGAACACCGACCACAACAATATGGTGGAACACCTCCCACAACAATATGGTGGAACACCGACCACAACAATATGGTGGAACACCTCCCACAACAATATGGTGGAACACTGCCCACAACAATATGGTGGAACACGTGCATCAATACATCAGGAGACTAACAAACTTCCACTATAGTCTTCCCTTTTGTTGTCTCATAGAGCCCTTTCCCTTATCCTTGGCCCCCTTCCATTTTCCCCTCCCGTTTTTTTTATGCCAGTGTGCGAGCACTTTAATCGGCTTCCTCAGGCCCCTTTCTCTTTTTCTCCTCTCTCCTTGTCTACTTTTTGTCTTTATTTTCCTCGTCTTGTAACTGTTTTTCTTCACAAGTCTTTGTGATAGATAATATATAAGCAGATAGATAATATTAGCATGCTTCATAATCCTTGTAATTATTTGCTGACAATAACGTGGCTGAAATATGTTGACCACACCACACACTAGAAGGTGAAGGGACGACGACGTTTCGGTCCGTCCTGGACCATTCTGTGACAATCGACTTGAGAATGTGACAATCGACTTGAGAATTGTCACCATTCTGTGACAATCGACTTGAGAATGGTTCAGGACGGACCGAAACGTCGTCGTCTCTGGTCAACTTGTAATTATTTCCTTAAGAAAGAACTTGTAAGACTCACGGCGGCTCTGAAGTAGATGGTGTCGCCAGGGCGGACCCTGAGAGCATTGAGGGTCATGGAGCAGTGGTCGTCGGTGAGTTGGAGCGGCTGCTGCTCCTCCACTCCCTCACTCACCTCCTCCCCACATATCCACAACGTCTGCAGCATCGGCCAGATCCCCGTCCGTGCAGCTATCTGATCAACACAAACAGCAACTGTAAACTTCTATCTGATTTCAGAGAATTATTCCCTACCCAAACCCTAATTAAGAGATGAAGATGAGGATTTGGGATGGGACGGAGGAAAGGAATGGTGTCCAGCCACTGGGACGGTCGGGGAGTGAACGCCGACCTGCAAGAAACAAGACCGTCGCTCTACCGTCCAGTCCAAGTGATTGGACACCATTCTTTAATCATTTAATCCTTATTTCATCCCATCCAAGTGCTATATAGTCATAATGGCTTAACGTTTTCTTCTGATAATTACCTACCTACCTACTTCCACCGGATGAACGTGTATGTGTGTGGAAGTAGAGATAACTTACTCAAGGAAGGAACCGGGAAACAAGGCATGGCACACCGAAGAGGAAATTAGAAGATAAACTTCCTAATAGAAATACCTTGGGAAACAGAACTCGGTGAAAGGGTTGGACAATGGTTCCGAGAACAACCTGTCCTCTTAAAAATAACGTCACTTTTGGCTCGTATGCGCTATGGCCAAATTTAGACGTAATTTGAAATGAAATCGACTCACAAAAGTGACGTACTGTTCCGTTTTCTGCTTGAGTCGTCCGGCCTACTCGGATACGCTAGAAGAAACTTTCAATTCACGTTTTTCATAACGTTTTGAAACTTAATGAGAATTTCCTGCCCACCTAACCTATCAGAGGACCCTTAACTTACTGTTGTTGAAAAAAAAAAATCCCAAATATATTTTCAATTTTTTTTCACTTTCAAATTACGTCCAATTTCGGCCATACGGGTAAACGGCCAAAAGCAACGTTATTTTCAAGAGGACAGGTTGCGGAGAACCCCATCAAGCAGGTAAGGTTGGAAGGCATGCCACTAGACTAGTCACAGAACTGTGAGGTCTGCGTTACAAAGAAACACCATGAACTGAACCTCAGGTTGCTGGAAGTCAGGAGAGTTAAGGTGGACATATTTACCATATAAACAAAATTCTCAGGTGAACTGATAGGGTAGATAAAGACGGGCTTACCACAGGTGGTGCTCGAACAAGGGAACACAGGTGGAACTTGTACTTAATGAAACAGAAACAGAAAAAATAATGTTTTCCATGTCAAAGTAGTTAGCAAATAGAATGCACTAGGTAGTGATGTAGTTTAGGTAGATTCCTTGCATAGTTTCAGATGTAGATATGAAAGAGCCCATGCAATAGGCTCAGGAACCTATAACCAGTTGATTGACAGTTGTGAGACGGGACCAAAGAGCCTAAACTGAACCCACTACCAGCACGATTAGGTGAACATTAGGCACCATTATACATGTTATTAGCGCTGGAGATGAAGGGTATTGTGGCAAGAGTGAAATGTAGAGTAGTGAAAGAGGTTGACGCGTATAGAGTAAAGAGCAGCAACACACTCTCCTGAGGTAAGAACATTACTCACAAAGATCTGCACCTCCCGAAGGGTGTCGGTAGATGAGAAGGTCTTGGAGGCCCTCACCAGGCGCTGGTTACTGCTGCTGGCGGAGGAGGAGGCGCTGCCACCCGCGCCCCCGCCCGTCTGGGACGCCAGCCGCGGCTTCTTGCTCCGCGGGCCCATGTTCTGGAAAAAATATATATATTACATTCCCTTTAACACTGTTAACGATTATAATGTTAATACTAACACCATTAGTATTCCCCGCCAATATACATATAGAATAGTAGAATTAGATTTGTCATCAGACATTCCCCATCAAGCCTTGGCCTTTGCTGGCGTGTGACCCACTGGGAATCAACATGGGAAAAAGAAAAAGACCCGGGCACCGCCGGATAAACCCTCTAGTACCTATATAATATAGAATGTCTGATGTAGAAGGCCAGATGCTTGGGGACAGCCTAACTCAACTTTGCAAAATAACCCAAGGAGGAAGCATATGAAGGGAGCAGTCCCAGTGCCATACATTACGAAACATTGGCATCTATATCGACCCTCATGCAATTTTCATGGTCTAAAATCAGGGGATGTGTTTTCATAGAGTTTTACGAACGTTATTCGTTGTTTTGTAATATTACATTTTCTGAAGTTGAAGGGGGAAAAGGGAGAGGGGGAGAGGGGGAAGGAGAGGAGGGGGGAAGAGGGAAGGAGAGGAGGGGGGAAGAGGGAAGGAGAGGAGGGGGGAAGAGGGAAGGATAGGGGGGGGAGAGAGGGAAGAAGAGGAGGGGGAAGGAGAGGAAGGGGGTAAGAGAGAAGGAGGGGGGTTAAGAGGAAAGGAGAGAGGAGGAGAGTGTGAGGAGGGCGGAAGGCAGGAGAGGAGTGGTGAGAGGGGAGATGTTGGGAAGAGGGAGAGAGACGGGGAGAAAGATTAAGCGGATGGAAGAGGGGTAGAAGAGGGGGGGAGAAAAGAGGAGATGGGGAAGAGATGAGAGGCAGGAAGATAAAGAGAGTAGGAGAGAGTGGGAAAGGGAGCGGTCCGGGCTCAGGCAGGGACCACCACATCAAGCACAATATATCGAACACTGTAAACTATATCTGTCAATATATTAAGATATAACTGATCACTACAGCAAGTCAACATTATCAATTATATTGGGAATGTGTAAAGGAGAGAGTATTAATGACCCACACCAGCAAGAAGCAAGCTCAAGGCAGGCAAGATGGACCTGGTAATTTGTCGACCTTTAACGGAAGTCAATATGAGTGAAAATGATGACATTACATACGCCGAAGGCAGGATACAGCAGTCACCCATTACTTTTTGTCCAGTTTAATCAGCGAGTTACGAGGTACACGGTACGGTTACGAGGTACACGAGGTACACGGTACGGTGCACCACGGTGAAGTGAAATATTCATTCCAACAACACCTGCCTCAAACTAGCGGCTTACATCTCGTTATGATGGTATAACTTGTGGGTACGGCAGTAATTGTCGTGGCGTCGTGCACCAGGGCAGTCCCCCTCCTCCTCTCCCGCCTACACCACCTCTTGCTCCCTTAACGGGGCCAGGACCTCCACCGTCCTGGGACGAGGACGCCTTCCACCGTCCACGGAAGGACTGCTTCATACCAGTCAGTGAACATCAAGTCCCGTCTGGACAACTGGTCCTCCTAATAGTACGTCACATTTGGACGTATACTTTACCTAAGGCCAAAAACTGTCGTACTAGAAAATGGCAGCGGGTTGCGAAATTGACGTGCTGTCCCATTTTCTGTTCGTGGGTCCTCTGGTAGGTTAGGAAAAGGCACTTTATGCAGGGGGGTGGTGCAGGGGGAGGGGTGCAGGAGGGGGGGGGGTGCAGGGGGGGGGGTGGGGGTGCGGGCCGTGGCAGTAAGTCAGCGGGTTATCAACGACACATGACCCACCTGCCGCCCTCTACACCATTGTCAGGAACACTCTACCCTTTTTACCCCGTCTTTTTCACCCTTCACTTCAACACGCCCGAGATTGATTCCCAGGAAAGTCATTCTTTCTCTTCCAATTGTTGAAGCAGCTAAGACCTGTGCCGCCGCCGCCGCCGGCTAGACCAGGGCCAGATTCACGAAGCAGTTACGCAAGCACTTACGAACCTGGGGACAGATTCACGAAGCAGTTACGCAAGCACTTACGAACCTGGGGCCAGAGTCACGAAGCAGTTACGCAAGCACTTACGAACCTGGGGACAGATTCACGAAGCAGTTACGCAAGCACTTACGAACCTGGGGCCAGAGTCGCGAAGCAGTTACGCAAGCACTTGCGAACCTGGGGCCAGAGTCACGAAGCAGTTACGCAAGCACTTACGAACCTGGGGCCAGAGTCACGAAGCAGTTACGCAAGTACTTAGGAACCTGGGGCCAGATTCACGAAGCAGTTACGCAAGCACTTACGAACCTGGGGCCAGAGTCACGAAGCAGTTACGCAAGCACTTACGAACCTGGAGCCAGAGTCACGAAGCAGTTACTCAAGCACTTACGAACGTGTACATCTTTCCTCAATCTTTGACGGCTTTGGTTACATTTATTAAACAGTTTACAAGCATGAAAATGTTCCAATCAACTGTTGTTATTGTTATAAACAGCCTCCTGGTGCTTCGGATCTCATTAACTGTTTAATAATTGTAAACAAAAGCCGCTAAAGATTGAGAAAAGAGGTTAAGGTTCGCAAGTGCTTGCGTAACTGCTTCGTGAATCTGGCCCCAGGTTCGTAAGTGCTTGCGTAACTGCTTCGTGAATCTGGCCCCAAGTTCGTAAGTGCTTGCGTAACTGCTTCGTGAATCTGGCTCCTGGTCTGGGGTTACTGTAAACTCCCGCTGACAACTCACAGAGTTTACCTAAATTTGATAGACTGATAGAACAGATCTAGTCAGACTGCATTATCACAACAGTATAAATTTGCTGGACACCGGAGATGATTTACCTAATGAATGAGAACAAGTATAACTGATATTCTGGTCTATGATAACTCGAGCAAATTAATTAAAATTCAAGTACTGTTATAGATGATAACTAAAGAGATGATAACTTTGTTGGAATACATGTCCACTGGCCTTCCCATAGCTTCAAGCTGCCACGAATCCCTAAGAACGGGGGGTAGAAATAGCCTAAGCTACTCTATCCCTTTGAGATGTATTTCTTATCTCAATAAACATACTTGAACTTGAACCAGGAATCTCCTCGCTTGCCTCCACAACCAAAGTGACACATGTTTCATTAATCTCTCGGTACGTGCAGCTGGTCCAGGTAACTCTACCTTCCATTAGCGGCACGTGATCCCATCTCACTAATTACAATTACCTGCTTCAGCTTAAGAAAAAACTACATTCAATACCGACTTCAAGATATTATAACATAGGCCATGATGTGACGACTTGTACAGAATTTTGTAACTAGCTCATCAAGACACTAACTTTCTTAGCTAAATGAATTGTGGGGTTGAATCCCTGAGCCCATTGTGTGCCTCTGTAACCCCCTCCACCACCGCCCACAAGCTGGGTATGGGGTGCATAATAAATGAATGTTGTTGTTGTTTTAGAATCAGCTGCAGGCGATGAGTCACAATAACGTGGCTGATGTTGACCAGACCACACACTAGAAGGTGAAGGGACGACGACGTTCCGGTCCGTCCTGGACCATTCTCAAGTCGATTCTTAAGAATAGTCCAGGATCGACTTGAGAATGGTCCAGGACGGACCGAAACGTCGTCGTCCCTTCAACTTCTAGTGTGTGGTCTGGTCAACTTAGAATCAGCTAGTCAGAAAAAAAGTTCCAAGCAGCACGGGCTATGGTGATCCCGTAAAATAAATGAACTAAAGCAAAGACCATACCTCTGTGGTGAGGGCGAGAGACAAGGGGGCCTGGGCGCCCCTGCTGCGTCCACTCCTGCGGGGGATGTCGTTGACGGAGTTCACCTGGCGCACGTGGATGATCTGGTGCTCGTACGAGAACTGGTCCTCGTAGTCCTGTGCGGCCCGCACCTCCACACACCCGCTCTCACACACACCTCAAACACAAACACATGACTTTACCTCCATACACCACGAACCGGGAGATGTAAGTCATACATATAAACACATCTTTACTATAATAATAATTTTAACAAATATATATGTATATACTCTTCCTAAGGTCTTTCAGCTTTCATTTGAGGAGTACATCTACCCCTGAAGAGGAGGAAGAGGAGGAGCAGCAGCAGCAAGTGCAGCAGCAGGAGCAGCAGCAGCAAGTGCAGCAGCAGGAGCAGGAGCAGCAGCAGCAGGTGCAGCAGCAGGAGCAGGAGCAGCAGCAGCAAGTGCAGCAACAGCAGCAGGAGCAGCAGCAGCAAGTGCAGGAGCAGGAGCAGCAGCAGCAGGTGCAGCAGCAGGAGCAGGAGCAGCAGCAGCAGGAGGAGCAGCAGCAGGAGCAGGAGCAGCAGCAGCAGGAGGAGCAGCAGCAGGAGCAGGAGCAGCAGCAGCAGGAGGAGCAGCAGCAGCAGCAGCAGGAGCAGCAGCAAGAGCAGCAGAAGCAGCAGGAGGAGCAGGAGCAGCAGCAGGAGAAGCAGGAGGAGCAGGAGCAACAGCAGGAGCAGCAGCAGCAGGAGGAGCAGCAGTAGCAGCAGCAGGAGCAGCAACAGCAGCAGCAGTAGGAGCAGCAGCAGGAGCAACAGCAGCAGTAGCAGCAGCAGCAGTAGCAGCAGCAGGAGCAGCAGGAGCAGCAGCAGCAACAGCAGGAGCAGCAGCAACAGCAGCAGCAGCAACAGCAACAGCAGCAACAGCAGGAGCAGCAGCAACAGCAGCAGCAGCAACAGCAACAGCAGCAGCAGCAACAGCAGGAGCAGCAGCAACAGCAGCAGCAGGAGCAGGAGCAGCAGCAAAAAAACTGATGTGGTGGAGGCTGACTCCACACACAGTATTCAAATGTAGATATGATAGAGCCCAATAGGCTCAGGAACCTGTACACCAGTTGACTGACGGTTGAGAGGCGGGACCAAAGAACCAGACGTCAACCCCTCACAAGCACAACTAAGCCAGTCCACACCTGGAGACACCCCGGGTAAACGACAAGCTTCCCAACAAGGCCATAACAACACGACGACAAGTCAAGGAGTAAAGACAATCGTCACTAACAAGGCATTAAGCAACTGCAGGGAACAATTAATGGCGGAGTGGGAGAGAAAGCTGACAAAAACAGCACCATTGATCACCACAACAAAAGCATTATGGCGATAAATAAGCCCGCGCAACGGTCGCGTCTTTACCGCCTGAGTAAATAATTCAGTTTTTACTGGAGGCTTCAAAGCCCGAGGCGAGGACGAGGACGAGGGAACGGGGTGCTAGTAATTATACTATAACAACTCTAAACCAGTACACTTATTTAACGTTCACAATATCTCTAAGGCTATGGGAAGGGAGTGAAAGAACGGTGGTAAATACTTTCATCAGTTTTAACATGCTCTTCATTCAAAATAGGAATTTTCTCAAATTTAAATTAATATTGTTATATATTACCATTCTGATCATATTTAGATATTGGAAAGTTAAGTGTTTACGTTCTGTTGGCGATTATTTGTATTTGTAGTACGTGGGTGAAGCATTTACACCGTTGTGGTTCGAACAAAATTCGTCAGTGAAGCACTTGTTCCGGAAGTGTTCGAACGTCAGCAGTTGTGAGTCGTGTGTAAACCGTTTTTCATTCATAAACACGGGGGTTTGGCGGGTGCATGGAATCACTTTTGGGTCTTTGTTTTGGAGGACGGGCTGGAGCATTCACAACGATGTGGTTTGAACAAAAGTCGTCAGCAAGCGCTTGTGCCAGAAGTGCTCGACTCAACTGATGACGTCCGAACACTTTTGGAACAAGCGCTTCGTTCACGTCCTCTGTTCGAACCACAATTCTATAAACAGCCCGTTCTCTAAGCCAAGACCCAAAGTACATTCCATACACCCGCCAAACCCGCTGTTTATAAATGAAAAACGGTTTACACACGACTTCCAACTGATGACGTACTCGCCACCAGGATGGGTACAGAGTACATAATAAACAACCCTAATAGAAACACCAGGCTACAGAGGACAGGAAACACCAGGCTACAGAGGACAGGAAACACCAGGCTACAGAGGACAGGAAACACCAGACTACAGAGGACAGGAAACACCAGGCTACAGAGGACAGGAAACACCAGGCTACAGAGGACAGGAAACACCAGGCTACAGAGGACAGGAAACACCAGGCTACAGAGGACAGGAAACACCAGGCTACAGAGGACAGGAAACACCAGGCTACAGAGGACAGGAAACACCAGGCTACAGAGGACAGGAAAAACCAGGCTACAGAGGACAGGAAACACCAGGCTACAGAGGACAGGAAACACCAGGCTACAGAGGACAGGAAACACCAGGCTACAGAGGACAGGAAACACCAGGCTACAGGGGACAGGAAACACCAGGCTACAGAGGACAGGAAACACCAGGCTACAGAGGACAGGAAACGCCAGGCTACAGAGGACAGGAAACGCCAGGCTACAGAGGACAGGAAACACCAGGCTACAGAGGACAGGAAACGCCAGGCTACAGAGGACAGGAAACGCCAGGCTACAGAGGACAGGAAACACCAGGCTACAGAGGACAGGAAACGCCAGGCTACAGAGGACAGGAAACGCCAGGCTACAGAGGACAGGAAACACCAGGCTACAGAGGACAGGAAACACCAGGCTACAGAGGACAGGAAACACCAGGCTACAGAGGACAGGAAACGCCAGGCTACAGAGGACAGGAAACGCCAGGCTACAGAGGACAGGAAACACCAGGCTACAGAGGACAGGAAACACCAGGCTACAGAGGACAGGAAACGCCAGGCTACAGAGGACAGGAAACGCCAGGCTACAGAGGACAGGAAACGCCAGGTTACAGAGGACAGGAAACGCCAGGCTACAGAGGACAGGAAACACCAGGCTACAGAGGACAGGAAACACCAGGCTACAGAGGACAGGAAACACCAGGCTACAGAGGACAGGAAACACCAGGCTACAGAGGACAGGAAACACCAGGCTACAGAGGACAGGAAACACCAGGCTACAGAGGACAGGAAACACCAGGCTACAGAGGACAGGAAACACCAGGCTACAGAGGACAGGAAACGCCAGGCTACAGAGGACAGGAACCACCAGGCTACAGAGGACAGGAAACACCAGGCTACAGAGGACAGGAACCACCAGGCTACAGAGGACAGGAAACACCAGGCTACAGAGGACAGGAAACACCAGGCTACAGAGGACAGGAAACACCAGGCTACAGAGGACAGGAAACACCAGGCTACAGAGGATAGGAAACACCAGGCTACAGAGGACAGGAAACACCAGGCTACAGAGGACAGGAAACACCAGGCTACAGAGGACAGGAAACACCAGGCTACAGAGGACAGGAAACACCAGGCTACAGAGGACAGGAAACACCAGGCTACAGAGGATAGGAAACACCAGGCTAATGAGGACAGGAAACACCAGGCTACAGAGGACAGGAAACACCAGGCTACAGAGGACAGGAAACACCAGGCTACAGAGGACAGGAAACACCAGGCTACAGAGGACAGGAAACACCAGGCTACAGAGGACAGGAAACACCAGGCTACAGAGGACAGGAAACACCAGGCTACAGAGGACAGGAAACACCAGGCTACAGAGGACAGGAAACACCAGGCTACAGAGGACAGGAAACACCAGGCTACAGAGGACAGGAAACACCAGGCTACAGAGGACAGGAAACACCAGGCTACAGAGGACAGGAAACACCAGGCTACAGAGGACAGGAAACACCAGGCTACAGAGGACAGGAAACACCAGGCTACAGAGGACAGGAAACACCAGGCTACAGAGGACAGGAAACACCAGGCTACAGAGGACAGGAAACACCAGGCTACAGAGGACAGGAAACACCAGGCTACAGAGGACAGGAAACACCAGGCTACAGAGGACAGGAAACACCAGGCTACAGAGGACAGGAAACACCAGGCTACAGAGGACAGGAAACACCAGGCTACAGAGGACAGGAAACACCAGGCTACAGAGGACAGGAAACACCAGGCTACAGAGGACAGGAAACACCAGGCTACAGAGGACAGGAAACACCAGGCTACAGAGGACAGGAAACACCAGACTACAGAGGACAGGAAACACCAGGCTACAGAGGACAGGAAACACCAGGCTACAGAGGACAGGAAACACCAGGCTACAGAGGACAGGAAACACCAGGCTACAGAGGACAGGAAACACCAGGCTACAGAGGACAGGAAACACCAGGCTACAGAGGACAGGAAACACCAGACTACAGAGGACAGGAAACACCAGGCTACAGAGGACAGGAAACACCAGGCTACAGAGGACAGGAAACACCAGGCTACAGAGGACAGGAAACACCAGGCTACAGACGACACAAAACTCGGCATTTAATACCTATAATAAACATATTATAGGTATTAAATGCCCTCCCCTATAATACCCGGTACACCTTTCACACCGGGTACCGGACCTTCTCCCTCCCGGTACACCTCTCACATAGAGTGTTTCACAACATATTTACGAAGCCAGTGCCAAGTGTGATCGCAGGGAAGACAGGTGTGTGCCAAGTGTGATCGCAGGGAAGACAGGTGTGTGCCAAGTGTGAACGCAGGGAAGACAGGTGTGTGCCAAGTGTGAACGCAGGGAAGACAGGTGTGTGCCAAGTGTGAACGCAGGGAAGACAGGTGTGTGCCAAGTGTGAACGTAGGGAAGACAGGTGTGTGTGCCAAGTGTGATCGCAGGGAAGACAGGTGTGTGCCAAGTGTGAACGCAGGGAAGACAGGTGTGTGCCAAGTGTGAACGCAGGGAAGACAGGTGTGTGCCAAGTGTGAACGTAGGGAAGACAGGTGTGTGTGCCAAGTGTGATCGCAGGGAAGACAGGTGTGTGCCAAGTGTGAACGCAGGGAAGACAGGTGTGTGCCAAGTGTGATCGCAGGGAAGACAGGTGTGTGCCAAGTGTGATCGCAGGGAAGACAGGTGTGTGCCAAGTGTGAACGCAGGGAAGACAGGTGTGTGCCAAGTGTGAACGCAAGGAACACAGGTGTATTCCTGTGACTACAAATGGGTAATTAGAGCGGTTGGTTTTTGTGCTGGCGTTATATGGGTACACACGCAACACCAGGGGGGTTTACCACACTAAATAACTGTTTTTACCTCAGTTCATTTTAGAGCTTAACCCTAGTATTTCAACCATAAAATTTGACCTCGCCAATGAGGATTATTATTATTATCATACAGAAATTACCGCATGTAAAAGGCAGCAATAATTCCGAACCCTTTTCGTGTGCTAATAATCAAGGAATATTAGCACGTAAATGCGTTCAAAATTATTGTTTTTCACTTCTACGAGATAATTTCCATATAATTGACCAAGGAGGAGGGGCAGTATATCTCACGTTTGGGGCATCCAGACCCCCGGTATTATACACTGGTGGGACTACTGGAGCTGACACACTATAAGTCACTACACTACACAAGTGTTCAGGAGGACACTACACTATACTAGAGAAGTGTTCAGGACACAGCACTACACAAGAAGTGTTCAGGAGGGTACAGCAGTGTTCAGGAGGACACTACACTACACAAGAGAAGTGTTCAGGAGGACACTACACTACACAAGAGAAGTGTTCAGGACACAGCACTACACAAGAAGTGTTCAGGAGGGTACAGCAGTGTTCAGGAGGACACTACACTACACAAGAGAAGTGTTCAGGAGGACACTACACTACACAAGAGAAGTGTTCAGGAGGACACTACACTACACAAGAGAAGTGTTCAGGAGGACACTACACTACACAAGAGAAGTGTTCAGGAGGACACTACACTACACTAGAGAAGTGTTCAGGACACAGCACTACACAAGAAGTGTTCAGGAGGGTACAGCAGTGTTCAGGAGGACACTACACTATACTAGAGAAGTGTTCAGGACACAGCACTACACAAGAAGTGTTCAGGAGGGTACAGCAGTGTTCAGGAGGGCACTACACACAGTGAATGACAAGGAGGTGCGTGAAGAACTCAACAATAAATTCACAATGCTCTTCACCATAAAACTAGAGTACCTGAACTACGAGACGTGACAATAAACCAAGCAGCTTTGGAAGATATCGAAATTACCAAAGATGATGTTAGGAGATATCTGTGGGATATAGACGTGAGAAAGGCTGATGGATCTGATGGAATCTCACCATGGATACTAAAAATGTGTTCAGAAGCACTTCGCTTGCCACTCTCCGTGGTGTATATCAAGTCACTAGAAACAGGAGACCTAAAGACATAGGAGACAGTTAATGTAGTCCAAATACGCAAAAATATTAACAGGCACGAGGCAGTGAACTACAATGTTCAAAGAGTGTGTCCGTAACTTGTATACCATGCCAGGTGATGATGCAAGCATAACTGGAAACAAGGGACCTAGTGACCCATTACCAACATGGGTCCCATGGATAGCAAATCTTACCTCACAGATTTAATAGAATTTTATGACCAGATGAAACAATGACAAATATTAGGCAAGAAAGAGAAGGGTGGGCTGACTACATTTTCTTGGACTGTCAGAAAGCCTTTGACACAGTACCCCATAAAAGGCTAGTGCACAAGGTGAAAAACTGGCAGGAGTAACTGGTAGGGTGCTCAGTGGATAAGGGAGTACATAAGCAATAGGAAGCAGAGGGTTACTGTGAGGGGTGAGACCTCAGACTGGCGTTATGTGACCAGCAGAGTCCTACAGGGTGCTGTACTCGGCCCGATCCTGTTTCTCATATAGGTAAATAATGTATGATGTATTCCCTAATGTATTTAGGGGAATTGACAGTGGAAATGGATGAAATGATCACAATGAATACTAACAGAACAAGGGAGCATGGGTGGAAGCTTGAAACTCAGACGAGTCAGAGATGTTAGAAAGTTTGCATTACGCTTAAGAGTAGTCGGATATTGGAATGAACTAAAGGAACAGGTTGTAGAAACAAGCTCTATTCATAATTTAAAAAGTTGATACGATAGTGAAATAGATGAGGTCATTGCTTTACACAAACTGTGGCTGGAATGTTGGGGGTTCAAGAGCTAATGTTCGATCCTGCAGGCATAAATAGGTGAAAACACACACACACACAGTTGAGAGGCGGGACCAAAGAGCCAGAGCTCAACCTCCACAAGCACAACTAGGCGAGTATACACACACACACAGTTCTACAGATGACATACCCGGCGGTGCCAGGGGTATGCCCCAGACCCAGTGATCTACCAGTTCCCTGTTCCATCCGGTAAAATGATAATAAATGGGAACATATACAGAGTGTTAGCGTATATCAACACACCTCTGTGTATCTCGCTTTCTGTCTTGTGTGTATCTGTCTATCTTTCTCTGACTGTATCTTTGTCTCCATCTCTGTCTCACCCTACTAGTGTGCCTTTGTTTGAGACACGTGAAGTTAAACCATAATGCTATAGTAAGAGTCATTGTGGGGTTCGCTTTGGCATTGTGTTAAGTGGCATTCGTTTTATTGATGCCGACCCCTACTCGACCATGTTGAGCGCGTACCCTAATGCAATTACTGTTAAAAAATGGGTGAGGCTAGCCTCAAACATCTGGGCTCTACTTTAGGACAAACATTATGATATATAGATATAAGACACAAGATATAAAGATACATAACTAATACACCTGAACACACGCATGCCAAAGTGTTGGTTATATTCACTCTCCAGTTTTACTGTTGACACAAAAAATCCTACATACACCACTCAAACATTAAACGGACAAATACATCATATTTACCGACCTCGACTATGAAATACTTCACTATAAAACACATGGTTTTTGCTGCACTATCACCGATTAATTCCTACGAGGGCCCGTGAGCACCTTACTAGCCAGTAGATGCAAATGTGCGC
Organism: Procambarus clarkii; assembly: GCF_040958095.1. Classification (NCBI taxonomy): domain Eukaryota; kingdom Metazoa; phylum Arthropoda; class Malacostraca; order Decapoda; family Cambaridae; genus Procambarus; species Procambarus clarkii. The sequence goes on from NC_091222.1 coordinate 29,487,401, forward strand.
CATCATATATTAATGGGAACGCACGCCATTCACTTCCTGCGTACACACAGAAAACGGATACCGTTCAAGCCCATTTAGCAGAAGACGACCCTTGTAGGGTTCATGGTTCACCTAGAGCAGTCCGGCGTCGCCTCGGTTCAACCTCCTTCACAAGTATTTACAAAACTCCGGATGTGAAACCGTTTACCTCCGTCACCGCTCGAGGAGGAATATCATTAATAAGAGCACTGACGCATTTAACAGCAATGTGTGTGTGTGTTATCATTAAAAAAAACAAGGAAACGAAAAAAAGTTCGATGTATAAAGAGCATTTGCAAAAACTACATTAACCAGTACGAGCTGCCACATGCAACTACAGAAGGCAGCCCTCCATCCTGACGGTTTCCTGTGAAATACAACAAAAACTGGGCCTTAAGGGTTAGGGCAGGAAAAAGCGGTATTGTTGAGGCATGGACAGTTGTTAATGTTTGTGTGCGCCAGCGACCCGCTTATGAACGGCTCTTTATGCCGGGCGTAGAGGCTGAGATTGCCTGTGATAGCATGATGCTCACTCCTTCCACTACCAACACAATGACCACCTTCTATAACCCCCACTTCCTACACCATCATCTTCCTGACCACTCCTCCCGCCCCTCACATCCCTCAGACCACCTCCACCACCACCACCATAGGGACCACTAACACCACCACCATAGGGACACCACCACCACCACATGGACCCCAAACACCACCACCTCCACATGGACCCCAAACACCACCACCATAGGGACACCACCACCTCCACATGGACCCCAAACACCACCACCACCACATGGACCCCAAACACCACCACCTCCACATGGACCCCAAACACCACCTCCTCCACATGGACCCCAAACACCACCACCTCCACATGGACCCCCAGCACCACCACCTCCACATGGACCCCCAGCACCCCCACCTCCACATGGACCCCCAGCACCCCTGCCAGCCCCACCACCACAAGAACGAGGGGGGTGAGGAGGCGAGGAGAGATGGGAGAACGAGGGGGCAAGGAGAGAGTATACATATATACTTAACGCCACGCCAGTATTCATGTATACATATATACTTAACGCCACGCCAGAATACATGTATACTTATCTTAACCTGTCCTTGCCATGTAATATACTTTTATAGTCAAAATATCCTGAGTACACAACTATCCTTAGCTTCCCCCCAGCGCCCCCTCAGCTCCCCTCAACGCCTCCCCCCCCCCCAGCTCCGGGGGCAAGAGTGAGAGTGTAAACACCACCAGGGGCCAGAACACAAGGGATGAACACCTGTGTTTCCTTCCTCGCAATATTTACTCATGCAAATGATACCTTTAAAAACTCGTGACTTTATATTAACCAATTGTAACAACTCTCAGTGTTCAATGGTTCAAATTGTCCAGGAATTTGTTACCAAACTCGTGTTGCAAATAAGTTGCTTTAATCACATCGCGTTAAGACACAAATCTCCTACCCACACTCCATTGTCTTCAATTGAATTTTAACTAATTGTTTATATTTGCAATTACTTAAATTTTCCATCCATTATCTACAAAATAATAATAATTCATTGAAAGCATTGTATATTTTATTGGCCATTAACTCGCTCTTCCACACGGGCAAAAGGTGTATTTATTGTATTCCTTTTTTGTAATATGTTCACAATTGTATCAGTTATGTATGCACGGTGCACTGCGGACATATTCGCAAATCACTGAAGTATTCTTATTGAAATAATAGGGTCACCGGCGGAGCCCGGGTCGCTCCGAAACGTTTAAGGGTTTGGAGACGAGGAGTCACAATAACGTGGCTGAAATATGTTGACCAAACCACACACTAGAAGGTGAAGGGACGACGACGTTTCGGTCCGTCCTGGACCATTCTCAAGTCGATTGTTAATGAAGTCGAGTCGTCCTTTCACCCTTAAAAAGATTCATAGAAAACACCGACCTTACCTAACCTACTTAGTATGTTAAGATAAGCATCTTATTGCTTCGTAATTACAATTATTACCTAACCTATAATAGGTATAGGTTAAGTAATAATTGTAATTACGAAACAATAAGATGCTTATCTTAAGATACTAACAAGGTTAGGTTAGGTAAGGTCGGTGTTTTCTATGAATCTTTTTAAGGGTATCTATTATGTTTAGTATATCACCTATGCACGTAGTTAATAAGTCAATATTGACTTTACGAATTTGCGAGAACGGGTTGGGAGGAGGACGTAGCCCGTCCTCCAAACAAAGACCCAAAAGTGATTCCGTGCACCCACCAACTCCCACCCCCCCCCCCCCCCCGTGTTTATGAATGAAAAACAGTTTACACACGACTCAACTGATGACGTTCGAACACTTCCGGAACAAGTGCTTCACTGACGACTTTTGTTCGAACCACAACGCTGTAAATGCTTCACCCACGTACTACAAACACAAATAATCGCCAACAGAACCTAAACACCTAACCTAACCAATGCCTAATATGCACAATATGCTAATTAGCTAATATATAATAATATTAATTTATATTTGACAAAAGTTGTGTTTTGAATGAACAGCATGTTAAAATTGATGACTACGTCTTTGAGGGTGACCGCAGGATAGAATGGACTTAGTCCGAGGACGGGTTGGCTATCTTGAGGTTATCTTGAGATGATTTCGGGGCTTTTAGTGTGCCCGGTCCTCGACCAGGCCTTCACCCCCAGGAAGCAGCCCGTGACAGCTGACTAACACCCAGGTACCTATTTTACTGCTAGGTAACAGGGGCATAGGGTGAAAGAAACTCTGCCCATTGTTTCTCGCTGGCGCCTGGGATCGAACCCATGACCACAGGATCACAAGTCCCGCATGCTGTCCGCTCGGCCGACCGACTCCCTGGCTATGCCAGTCCCTCCCTACACACGTTATAGTAAACTTAACATGTTAGGCAGCCCCTTCCTACACACCTCATGGATGATTGATAAAGATTAAGCCACCCAAGAGGTGGCACGGGCATGAATAGCCCGTAAGACCTCATGGACAACACGCCACTTCCATATACTCTCTACCCACACTGTCTAAGTCATAACTTCCTTCCCCACTTCCCTTAAAAAATATAATAGCACTCAAGTATACAATCACATGTCTTACAAGAGTTCACAAATCCCTTACGGCCGCTTGTTTCCGCTGCGCGTACTATTTTAGCGGCAAGACACGAGACTTGGGATCAAGTAGGTTGTGGGTAAGGCAGCACGCACCACCGGTAAACAACCCCAGCCAACGACCCTCCGTGTCAACAATGTAACCAGCAGACAAATGATCAAGTGTCTCCGCACCTCCAGCCGTTCCGTCGGCAAGACCTACGCTCATCAACACAACTCTGTACCACAAATAACGTCTTTACTTCTAAATTACTTTAACTACTTAATTTCCTCCTAATTGCAAGCACAACAATACCCAGAGTTTTCCCAGACAGTTAAAACACTTACATTCTGCATAAATTAAATTATAAATGAATTAACTTAAAAGTTATATTAATAATGGAAATATATAATTTTCCATTCATTCAGGAATGAAATGACTGAGGGTTGAGAGGCGGGCCTAAAGAGCCAGAGCTCAACCCCCGCAAGCACAACAGGTGAATACAACTAGGTGAATATAAAGAAGCTTCCCTGCCCCGATAAACAAAAGATTCCCCCCCAAAAAAGTATATAATTAACTACACAATATTTCTTCGACAGAAACGTCGCTTAAGGAACATTTGTAAGTTGTGTAAGTTTAAGTGGACTGGAGGTTGGACACCTACACCTGGTTTGTGGACACCTACACCTGGTTTGTGGACACCTACACCTGGTTTGTGGACACCTACACCTGGTTTGTGAACACCTACACCTGGTTTGTGGACACCTACACCTGGTTTGTGGACACTTACACCTGGTTTGTGGACACTTACACCTGGTTTGTGGACACTTACACCTGGTTTGTGGACACTTACACCTGGTTTGTGAACATCTACACCTGGTTTGTGGACACCTACACCTGGTTTGTGGACACCTACACCTGGTTTGTGGACACCTACACCTGGTTTGTGGACACCTACACCTGGTTTGTGGACACCTACACCTGGTTTGTGGACACCTACACCTGGTTTGTGGACACCTACACCTGGTTTGTGGACACCTACACCTGGTTTGTGAACACCTACACCTGGTTTGTGGACACCTACACCTGGTTTGTGGACACCTACACCTGGTTTGTGGACACCTACACCTGGTTTGTGGACACCACCTGGTTTCTCAAGTCTATTGCTTCATTATAGTGAGATTGTCTCACTAACACTCTTCACTGATCTTCCAGACAGGTGTAGTATATGAATACCATGAGAGAGAGTACTCTAGCATCTTATAATGAGATACGCTAATATTCTGACACTAGATTGAACTTTTCATCACTGTAATGGTCAAGAAAAATATTTGTTTATCATATCCACCACCGTCACCACCACCACTACATCCGTCACCACCACCGTCACCACCACCGTCACCACCACTACATCCGTCACCACCACCACCACCGTCACCACCACTACATCCGTCACCACCACCACCACCACCACCGTCACCACCACTACATCCGTCACCACCACCACCACCGTCACCACCACTACATCCGTCACCACCACCTGCGTCACCACCACAACCACCGTCACCACCACCACACGCCATAATCCCCACCACACGCTAACTTTGGGCCACTTCTTGCGTCGAAAAAAAAATCAATAATCTTTGTAACATTGTAGACACTGTGGCTTCCTGACGAAGCTCGCCGCTCTCCCGACTGTTTTGTTCTTCCTGTAGCAGGACCTCACCTCTCCTGCTGACCTTCCTGTAGCAGGACCTCACCTCTCCTGCTGACCTTCCTGTAGCAGGACCTCACCTCTCCTGCTGACCTTCCTGTAGCAGGACCTCACCTCTCCTGCTGACCTTCCTGTAGCAGGACCTCACCTCTCCTGCTGACCTTCCTGTAGGAGGGCGCCTCACTCGTACACGTCCTCACCTCTCCTGACCAAGATCCTCACTCAGCATGAACGATAATGTCCGTCATTACTCATTTTCCCCCTTTCTTTCCCATCAATCTTACCTTACCCACCCACCCCCAAACGCAATCCCCCATTCCATCATTCCCCCATGGCTGATAAGCGTTTATGAGGCTAAGCTACAAGAGTAGGAAAGGTGGTTGTGCAGGCGCACGAGGTAAGGAGAGATGGGACGGGGGATGACGTGGGGCGGACGGGACAGGGGTGACATGGGACGGGAGGGGTGAGAGAGGGATCCTGGTCGTCACGGTCTTTATCAACGTCAGTCACTTGGTCGTTAAACGTCCGACTTTTTCCTGTGACGGAAGGACGGATGGCTTTATAAAAACCCGGCTGGCTTGATCCACTGGACTGAGACAAGTGGCTTGCTGCTCCACAGATTTAGTGCGGAGAGCAAGCAAGCCAGATGGATCATACTGGCAGGTGGAGGTGGATCATACTGGCAGGTGGAGGTGGATCATACTGGCAGGTGGAGGTGGATCATACTGGCGGGTTGAGGTGGATCATACTGGCGGGTGGAGGTGGATCATACTGGCAGGTGGAGGTGGATCATACTGGCGGGTGGAGGTGGATCATACTGGCAGGTGGAGGTGGATCATACTGGCGGGTTGAGGTGGATCATACTGGCAAGTTGTGGTATTCAACGCCCCCAGCACAGCCTCGAGATAGGGACGAGGTTAACCTTGAGTGATTATGGTCTGAGAGTCTTGAAGCATATGCTGCAGGTCACGGAAAATGTGGGTTGCCAGGTCTGCTTGGGGTCGTTTGGGCAACCCGTCCTCAGTGTAAGGTACACACTGTACACAGGACAGGTGTGTACACATACTGTACACAGGACAGGTGTGTACACATACTGTACACAGGACAGGTGTGTACACATACTGTACACACCTGTCCTCAGGATAAGGTGTATACAATGGTCTGGTCACTCCACATACTGAGTGGAGTGTATGACCAGAATGGGGCCCTCCAGGGTGACCTAACCTACCACATTGACCCAGGGAGGTGAGGTAGGGTCAAGTAAACCCTATCCTAACTATCTAAACTATCCCTCGGGATAGTTTCACAGGTCGGTGGGCTAATCCCGTTGCTGGGAAGTTACCAGCTTCACGTCTGTTAATCCAACGGTAACAGGAGGGATCGAGTAACATAAAAACCGGGAACAAAGATGATTGGTACACGGGAGACATCTCCCGTCACGCAGGGTGCAGTCGCGCCTCCACAGATCTCCAGTATCAGCTCTTGATACTGGTAATGGCTCAAAAGGGCCACCACTTACGGGCTATTCATGCCCGTGCCACCTTTTGGGTGGTTTAATCTTTATCAATCAATCAATCAATGATTGGTACAGTGTGTGCTGTGGTTTGAGACCGGACAGGTTTCTGGGGTCATTAGTAGGCATCAAAATGGCAGGAGAAACTGTCCATGTGTTACCCCTGTTACCTAGCAGTATATAGGTACCTGGGAGTTAATCAGCTGTCACGGGCTGCTTCCTGGGGGTGGAGGCCTGGTCAAGGACCGGGCCGCGGGGACACTAAAAACAAAGCCTCGAAATCAACTCAAGATAACCTCAAGATAAGATGTGGCGCCCCCACCAAGTTCCCCACAACTGTATACTGAGTACTAGCATTACAAGTGGCCAAAATTATACTAGCATCACAAATACTAGAACATTTATGTTCTAGATATAATAACTGCACTAATTACTAAATGAAGGTTAGGGAAAGACCCAATATATTTGTAAGTGCATTAAAAACCAAATTTTCGGATGTAACCTACATCCTTTCTCAAGGTTCTGTATACAATGTTATGCATTGTATACAGCAGACCATTGTATACAGCAGACCGTTGTATACAGCAGACCGTTGTATACAGCAGACCGTTGTATACACCACCTTGAGAAAGAAAGTAGTTTACATCCAAAAATTAGATTTTTACTACACTTACACATATATACCTTCATTCAAGCTTTACGGTATTGTAGTAAGTTTCTGTGGTTGGGCACCATTCCTTTCCCCCGTCCCATCCCAAATCCTTATCCTGACCCCTTCCCAAGTGCTATATAGTCGTAATGGCTTGGCGCTTTCACCCCTGATAGTTCCCTTCCATTCTACTAATTACTTAATGGGTTGGTCCGGCACTTGTTGAAGAAAAGTGTCGAGTTATAAGTTAAAGAGGACCACCACCACCAGTACCTGCACCATATATATGCACCACCGTCCTCGGAAACACCCAAGGCACACAGTGTATAATATATCACCGCTCATACACGCTATCAAGGTTTGTTATACATCATCAGCCGGAATGTATAGAGCCTCCACAGTCGTATTAGCGCCAGCAACAGTAGTGTACCTGCACCATATATATGCACCACCGTCCTCGGAAACACCCAAGGCACACAGTGTATAATATATCACCGCTCATACACGCTATCAAGGTTTGTTATACATCATCAGCCGGAATGTATAGAGCCTCCACAGTCGTATTAGCGCCAGCAACAGTAGTGTACCTGCACCATATATATGCACCACCGTCCTGGGAAACACCCAAGGCACACAGTGTATAATATATCACCGCTCATACACGCTATCAAGGTTTGTTATACATCATCAGCCGGAATGTATAGAGCCTCCACAGTCGTATTAGCGCCAGCAACAGTAGTGTACCTGCACCATATATATGCACCACCGTCCTCGGAAACACCCAAGGCACACAGTGTATAATATATCACCGCTCATACACGCTATCATGGTTTGTTATACATCATCAGCCGGAATGTATAGAGCCTCCACAGTCGTATTAGCGCCAGCAACAGTAGTGAGGCAAAACACGCAACACTGTGACAGCTGTACGACATGGGAGTCGGACGAAAGCAGCCAAAGAAGGGCTATTTAGAAGCAATTTATTACGGAGATTGCGTCTAGCGGCAGCAGCGGGAACACTCTCTGAGCTGACGAGGACTTGGTGAGAGGCCGGAGACGGTGTACGGCTGCTGAGGAAGGACTATAGTGAGGTGAAGTAGCAGGCAGGCACTGACGAGGGTGACACATCGTGCTGGAGTACCAGCAATCACCCCTATTGGGCTCTATCATATCTACATACCAGCAACTTACAATGTATTCAGAGCTACACGTCGAGTTTCTTCAGCCAGACTAAACTTTAGAAAGTGTACAATGCAGTTATACCTGCACGTACTCACCTAGTAAGATAAGTACGTGCATGTATAACTATCACGTGTATAGCACGCAAGTAAAACGTGTAGAACAAACGGAGCTACTGTGATGGAGGCGGGGGACGGTGCACGCAACACCACACTAGACTGTTACCCCTGGAGACGAATATGGAGGCCAGAAGCACAAGTGAGGCGCACGTCACGTCAGGCTGGTCACGACAGAATCTGTCAGCAGATATCGGCTGAGGAGATCCAGTATAAGGAAGTGGCCGGCCGGCCGGCAGGCACCGGATAGACAGCCCAGCCACAGAGAGACAGCACAAAGTCGAAGGCGGTAGAGGAGATGGGCAAGGGAGCCACCACTACCAGTCGCAGACGGTATAGCCATTGTCACTGGTGGTAATGGTAGTGTTGGCGGCAATGGTTGTAATGGTAGTGATATCTGTAGCGGTGGTAACGTTAATGTGTCATTAGTAGTGGTGGTGGTGGTGTCAATAGTGGTGACGGGGCCGAAGGCGAAGGGGGGGGGGGAAGCAACATAGGCCCCACCAGAGGCCTCCACCAGGGCCTCCACCAGGGCCCGGCCCAACACAAAAACTGCCGCGCCCCATTAAATTTTCATTTTGTATTTTTTCCCCTTTCGTCTCCGTCTCAGCTGCCGGGAAAAAACTGGAAGGGTGCTGAGGACGAAGTCGGCGCCAGAGGCGGCCCACACGCCACACTGAGGGCGACGACGACGGTCAGAACCCTGGCGACGACGAACAGTTGATGGGGTTCTGGGAGTTCTACTACTCCCCAAGCCCGGCCCGAGGCCAGGCTTGACTTGTGAGAGTTTGGTCCACCAAGCTGTTGCTTGGAGCGGCCCGCAGGACCACATACCCACCACAGCCTGGTTGGTCCGGCACTTCTTGCCTAAAACTATCCAGTTCTTTCTTGAAGATGTCCACTTTTGTTCCGGCAATATTTCTTATACTTCCTGAAAGGATAGGAACAACCGCGGACCTCTGATGATCACACAGCGCCCTCAAATTGTGCCTATGGCACCTCTGCTCTTCACTGGTTCTATTCTGCATTTCCTTCCATATCGTTCACTCCAGTATGTTGTTATTTTAATGTGTAAATATGGGACCTGGCCCTCCAGTATTTTCCATGTACTGTATATATTATTTTATACCGCTCTCGTCTCCTTTCTAGAGAGAACATTTGGATAGCTTTCAGACGATTCCAATAGTTTAGGTGTAATTATCGTGTCTATGTATGCCGTATATGTTCTCTGTAGTCCCTCTATTTCAGCAATCTCACCTGCTCTGAAGGGGAAAAGGGGTATCGAGCAGTACGGAAGGCGGGACAGCACCAGTGATTTGAATAATCCGACCAATGTGATGGGATCCCTGGATTTGAAGGTCCCCGTAATTCATTTTTCTGGCTGACGCAATATTTGCTTGGTTATGCTCCCTAAACGTTAGGTCGTCAGACATCATTATTCCCAGATCCTTTACATGTTGCTACGAAAAGAACCGGTCGCTATTTCCTTAGTCTGAGAAGACTGCATTATCTAATCCAACGGCATGCTCAGCATTCGTAGTGAAAATACCGGGAAAACAGATGTGCTTATAGCCGCCATTTTGAATCAAGCGCTCTGACGTTACGCATGCGCTGTAAGGTTGGACCTGAAAATAGCCACCACGAGCTGCCAATATGGCTATCCATTCGCCCTTCACTTTCTGCCATCATTTTATTGCATTCTCAACTGGCCTAAATATCTAAATAGTAAAGTAGTTTTTTAGGGTTTAAGAGCAAAGTCACGCGAAACATCATACACTTTTGTTAAGTATCCCACCTGTTCCAGAACCCGTTTTCTATAACTCCCAAGAAACCGTTGATAAAGAACGAAACTTTTTTGAAACGCCGAGGGGTAACTATACTACATTGACAGCACATAAATTTAATAGATAGATAAATAGATAGAGATAGATAATTACACACACAGTGGCTAGTGTGTGTGTGTGACTTTGTTCTAGGACTAGCCACTAGGCTAGTTCCAGAACTAAGAGGCATGAGTTACAAGGAAAGGCTGCGTGAACTGCACCTCACGTCGCTGGAAGACATGATCACCACATACAAAATTCTCAGGGGAATTGACAGGGTAGACAAGGATGGATTATTTAACACGGGTGGTACACGCACAAGGGGACACAGGTGGAAGCTGAGTACCCAAATGAACCAGAGACATTAGGAAGATCTTTTTCAGTGTCAGAGTATTTCAGAGTAACACACACTTACACACACACACACACACACACACTTGAGACCTAACCATTTCTCTCCCACCTGGTGATCGAACCCTAACGCTTTGTGTAATTCCTCATCAAACCTTGAGGAAAGCTTTATCTCTATAACGAGATATAAAGTTGTAGTTATAAAGTTGTAGCTATAAAGTTGTAGCTATAAAGTTGTAAAGCTATAAAGTTGAAGCAAAACTGTTAGGCTCAACATCCTTGAACTATATGTTTAACACCTCTCTAACCCTGTCTATGGAGGACAGAAGAAAATGTATATATGCCGGTTAGCATTGTAAATGTCTGGCCACGTCTGTGGTAGAAAATAATAATAATAATAATAATAAAAAAGGCTCAACATGAGCGACCAGCGGCTTAAATGATGATCCCGTTAGTCTGATGAGCTCCTCAAGCCAAAAATGGGCCTCACAAACCACATTTAAGTGTATTCCAGATGGTCGACGCGTGACTCGCCCATGATGAGAGGAAGGTAGTGAGTCCCCCAAGAACGGAAGACGGAGACAACAGCTTAAAGTGCCACTAACAACATAACTCAGTGTAGGTGGCAGAGAGTACGACACTGACTCGCACTCCCTGATACCAATCTCTAATTTGAACCATGAAAGGACTCCGGACGGAAGGAGATTGGCGAGAGGTGAACCCGCTGCCGTACCCCCTGCCGTACCTGCTGCCATACCTGCTGGCATACCTGCTGGCATACCTGCTGCCCTGTGTGATGAAGTGTGTGGACAGCAGACAAACACCTCCTGGTTCTAGTTAAGTGTGTGTGTGTGTGTGTGTGTGTGTGTGTGTGTGTGTGTGTGTGTGTGTGTGTGTGTGTGTGTGTGTGTGTGTGTGTGTGTGTGGGCGTAAGAGGCGGGCGGGGCAGCATTACCAAGGCACTGTGTGGGCGTTATGGGTGCGGAGGCGTGTCTGAGAAATGTATTGATTGCCGCAGGTGTGGACAGCTGTTGGAGGTGAGTGGGGGGGGGGGCAAGAGCATAGGGGTTATGTGCTGTATCTTTGTCAGATGCTGCTAGATGGAGGAGTGTCTGGAGTAGTGGTCCACGCCACACTTGCTGGAGGAGTGTCTGGAGTAGTGATCCACGCCACACTTGCTGGAGGAGTGTCTGGAGTAGTGGTCCACGCCACACTTGCTGGAGGAGTGTCTGGAGTAGTGGTCCACGCCACACTTGATGGAGGAGTGTCTGGAGTAGTGGTCCACGCCACACTTGCTGGAGGAGTGTCTGGAGTAGTGGTCCACGCCACACTTGCTGTAGGAGTGTCTGGAGTAGTGGTCCACGCCACACTTGATGGAGGAGTGTCTGGAGTAGTGGTCCACGCCACACTTGCTGTAGGAGTGTCTGGAGTAGTGGTCCACGCCACACTTGATGGAGGAGTGTCTGGAGTAGTGATCCACACCACACTTGATGGAGGAGTGTCTGGAGTAGTGGTCCACGCCACACTTGATGGAGGAGTGTCTGGAGTAGTGGTCCACGCCACACTTGATGGAGGAGTGTCTGGAGTAGTGATCCACGCCACACTTGATGGAGGAGTGTCTGGAGTAGTGGTCCACGCCACACTTGATGGAGGAGTGTCTGGAGTAGTGGTCCACGCCACACTTGATGGAGGAGTGTCTGGAGTAGTGGTACACGCCACACTTGATGGAGGAGTGTCTGGAGTAGTGGTCCACGCCACACTTGATGGAGGAGTGTCTGGAGTAGTGATCCACGCCACACTTGATGGAGGAGTGTCTGGAACAGTGGTCCACGCCACACTTGCTGGAGGAGTGTCTGGAGTAGTGGTACACGCCACACTTGATGGAGGAGTGTCTGGAGTAGTGGTCCACGCCACACTTGCTGGAGGAGTGTCTGGAGTAGTGGTCCACGCCACACTTGCTGGAGGAGTGTCTGGAGTAGTGGTCCACGCCACACTTGCTGGAGGAGTGTCTGGAGTAGTGGTCCACGCCACACTTGCTGGAGGAGTGTCTGGAGTAGTGGTCCACGCCACACTTGCTGGAGGAGTGTCTGGAGTAGTGGTCCACGCCACACTTGCTGGAGGAGTGTCTGGAGTAGTGGTCCACGCCACACTTGCTGGAGGAGTGTCTGGAGTAGTGGTCCACGCCACACTTGCTGGAGGAGTGTCTGGAGTAGTGGTCCACGCCACACTTGCTGGAGGAGTGTCTGGAGTAGTGGTCCACGCCACACTTGCTGGAGGAGTGTCTGGAGTAGTGGTCCACGCCACACTTGCTGGAGGAGTGTCTGGAGTAGTGGTCCACGCCACACTTGCTGGAGGAGTGTCTGGAGTAGTGGTCCACGCCACAGATTCTACTGTCAAGTTGTTGTATAATTTACTGAGATACTGTGACGAAGCTTTAAGCATGGAGGTGTTGGTAGAGACACGAGGAGCCAGGGGTGTGAGGGGCGGGCAGCGTGGAGTCAGCGGACTGTCCCCTTATCTCTTTCCTCTTACCAACATTGATGACCCAAATCCCCAAAGTTTCTCCTTTTGTTATTTCCTCAGCCCCAGTGACTCGAGCGTCACCTTCGCCGTGGTAGTGCCTTCTGCCCTCCACACAGCTGTTGATATTGTTATCTATTATTTAAACAGCCGTCGACAACCCCTACAGTCAACCACACACTTTGGTACACTCATCAGATAATGTATGAACATCAGAGGCACACAGTCGGTCGGTCGGCCGAGCGGACAGCACGCTGGGCTTGTGATCCTGTGGTCCTGGGTTCGATCCCAGGCGCCGGCGAGAAACAATGGGCAGAGTTTCTTTTACCCTATGCCCCTGTTACCTAGCAGTAAAAAGGTACCTGGGTGTTAGTCACGGGCTGCTTCCTGGGGGTGGAGGCCTGGTCGAGGACCGGGCCGCGGGGACACTAAAGCCCCGAAACCATCTCAAGATAACCTCAAGATAACACAACTATTCAATATCTTCCCATCAAACATAAGAAATATTGCCGGTACAAAAGTGAATGTGTTCGAGAGAAAAGCAGACAATCCTGCAAGACGTACACGAATTCCTCATTCAATTAGGTGAAAGATGCTAACATTGAGAGAGTGTAACCGTTGCAGACATTGTAGTCGGTACCAACCTGAGCCAACATCCAGGAGGAAACTATGGTGTAGTTACAAGAAGAAACCTCTCCCTTAACGAGTCCAGTTGACGCTACCATCCATCTTACTCTGACCATTGCCCACTCGACTCTATCATCAAGCGAGGGAAAACCCGGCCAGTTCCCCCGTCACTGTGTAATCAGTTTACCAGTGGCAGGCCAGCGGCCCTACACCCGCCCTCCTCCCCAATACCACCAGCCTTCCTCTCTTATCCTACCCACAACACTTGGCTTTGTTCCTCAGGATTATTCCCCCACAACCATTCTACTACTCTCCAGGCTTCTCCACAACATACACCCCAATCACAACAATATAATATGGTATGCGGGGAAAACACAAAACTCTCTATCTTGCTTGTGTGTGTTTCCACACACAAGATGGTCTCGCTGTGTGTTTCCACACAACAAGACATAACCTAGTGGACCAAACTCTCACAAGTCAAGCCTGGCCTCGGGCCGGGCTTGGGGAGTAGAAGAACTCCCAGAACCCCATCAAGCAGGTATATGTGGGCCTGCGGGCCGCTCCAAGCAACAGCCTGGTGGACCAAACTCTCACAAGTCAAGCCTGGCCTCGGGCCGGGCTTGGGGAGTAGAAGAACTCCCAGAACCCCATCAAGCAGGTATATGTGGGCCTGCGGGCCGCTCCAAGCAACAGCCTGGTGGACCAAACTCTCACAAGTCAAGCCTGGCCTCGGGCCGGGCTTGGGCAGTAGAAGAACTCCCAGAACCCCATCAAGCAGGTATATGTGGGCCTGTGGGCCGCTCCAAGCAACAGCCTGGTGGACCAAACTCTCACAAGTCAAGCCTGGCCTCGGGCCGGGCTTGGGGAGTAGAAGAACTCCCAGAACCCCATCAAGCAGGTATATGTGGGCCTGCGGGCCGCTCCAAGCAACAGCCTGGTGGACCAAACTCTCACAAGTCAAGCCTGGCCTCGAGCCGGGCTTGGGAAGTAGAACCACTCCCAGAACCCCATCAAGCAGGTAATCAACCAGGTAACCAGAGACATCTTAAGAAGCAACACTAAAATAATCGACAGGTATAATGACAACAGGAGACTGGAGATCAGCGAGGCGCTACACATCAAAAAGTCAAGAGCAGTAATGAACAAGCAGTTAACACATAATTACATTCTACCCACTTCAAGACCCCGAGCCAACTCACAGACAGGAGCCGCAAGAACATAAGCAGCTTAGGTTGATGCGTGTAATACTCTATTAATATCCCTTATGATATGCCATTCATCCGCTTGTTCTCTTCCACCTCACACAAACACAATATAAGCCTTGGCAAAAGCATGGTAAATTACTCTTCGAGAATGTAAGGAGTGATTTTGCACAACGCATCACTACGCGTCAGACCAAAATTATAAAGTGTGAAAATGGACTTTTGGACAGTTAATTTT
Source organism: Procambarus clarkii (assembly GCF_040958095.1). Taxonomy (NCBI): domain Eukaryota; kingdom Metazoa; phylum Arthropoda; class Malacostraca; order Decapoda; family Cambaridae; genus Procambarus; species Procambarus clarkii. Next base: position 29,502,462 of record NC_091222.1, read on the forward strand.
TCAACTTCCCTTGACAATGGAGAAAAACATACGAAATATTGCGGGGGTTGAGCTCTGGCTCTTTGGTCTCGCCTCTCAACTGTCAATCAACTGGTGTACAGATTCCTGAGCCAACTGGGCTCTATCATATCTACATTTGAAACTGTGTATGGAGTCAGCCTCCACCACATCACTGCCTAATGCATTCATCCGTTAACTACTCTGACACTGAAAAAGTTCTTTCTAACGTCCCTGTGGCTCCTTTGGGTACTCAGTTTCCATCTGTCTCCCCTTAATCGCATACCCTCCGTGTTAAACAATTTATCTTTATCTACCCTGTCGATTCCTCTTAGAATTTTGTAGGTAGTGATCATGTCTCCCCCGAGCTCTCCTGTCTTCCAGCGACCCGAGGTGCATTTCACGCAGCCTTTCCTCGTAACTCATGCCTCTTAGTTCTGGGACTAGCCTAGTGGCATACCTCTGAACTTTTTCCAGCTTCGTCTTGTGCTTGACAAGGTAAAATGCCCGGGATGGAAACTAAGGCACATGATCGGAGCATTTAGGCCAATCGTTCTCAAGCAATTAGAGCAGTGTAAGGATTAGAAGGTAAAAAAGGATAGGCTCCTTATACTCGCAAGGAACACGAACTGGGAGACCCTGAAGTTACCTAAGTACCAGTAGCAGCCTTCCAGAAATTATAAAGATATTCTTATTGTAAATTAGTGGAATTAACGATTGAATAAAGAGGAGGAGACAGACTCCGTGTACGGATTGAATTATAGGTACGACAAAACCCTAAAGTGTACGTGTAGGTATAAACCATTCTACTTTTTGTTGAAAGGCAGGACCCAAGAGCTGAAGGTTACCTTACAGGCAGGACCCAAGAGCTGAAGGTTACCTTACAGGCAGCTCAGTACACGCAGACAATCACAATTGGTGCACACATCCATACACGTGACCACACTCCTCCTCCTCCTCTCTCAGGAGCACAGAGAACACTGGCTGATGGAGAGGAATAGGAAACAGACAAAAAGCTTCTCCAAGTTTGTCGCAAGTTGGTGGTGGCCTCTCTGGCCCTGTCCACCCGTCCTCCCTGGCCCTGTCCACCCTTCCTCCCTGGCCCTGTCCACCCTTCCTCCCTGGCCCTGTCCACCCTTCCTCCCTGGCCCTGTCCACCCTTCCTCCCCGGCCCTGTCCACCCTTCCTCCCTGGCCCTGTCCACCCTTCCTCCCTGGCCCTGTGCACCCTTCCTCCCTGGCCCTGTCCACCCTTCCTCCCTGGCCCTGTCCACCCTTCCTCCCTGGCCCTGTCCACCCTTCCTCCCTGGCCCTGTCCACCCTGGCCCTGTCCACCCTTCCTCCCTGGCCCTGTCCACCCTTCCTCCCTGGCTCTGTCCACCCTTCCTCCCTGGCCCTGTCCACCCTTCCTCCCTGTTCTATTACTGATAACAGATGCAGTTCTTGATAAATTATTGTTCCCAGACTGCTTATAGGCAATCCAAGATTATAATCAACTTTAAAAGCAGATTCTTTGGCTAACTCATCATCCCAAGAAGCAAATTAAAGATAAGACAAGGAGTATACTTCCTTCTGGAGAATTACACAGGAATGTCGTAAGTGAAGAGGCGAGAGAGAACAGATTAAAACATGCAAGACTTACTGGGTTGCGTGAGGAGTAGGCCAGCGTCGCTGTAGGAGGCGCTAATGATGTGGTCAGGCGGGTAGTGCTCCTTCAAGATGTCCCACTCCTCCTCCCACACCAGCACCAGGTAACTGTTCACAACAAAATACAATATGACTGTTAATGACCACAAAACACTTTCAAGGCTCCTCGCCTGGGATTATCTGCTCAACTATGACTTAAACCAAAACCCATTTGAGTGTACGTGTGTAGCGTATGTTAGGTGATGCAAGGAAGGTTTAGTGCCCACTTGGGAACATCTTCACTCTCGCCCACCTTAAGTGAACACCTCAATGATAACTATTGCTAAATAATGTTTACAATTATAAAGCGCAGGATCCAGATCTGGAAGTGTGGCGAGAGAGAGAGACCCTCCCAAGTTAATTATAACCTTCTCAACCCCTTCTCAGGCTACAGGGAGCCGGTCGGCCGAGCGGACTGCACCAGGGGCTTGTGATCATGTGGTCCTGGGTTCGATCCCAGGCGCCGGCGAGAAACAATGGGCAGAGTTTCTTTCACCCTATGCCCCTGTTACCTAGCAGTAAAATAGGTACCTGGGTGTTAGCCAGCTGTCACGGGCTGCTTCCCCTCGACCAGGTCGCGGGGACACTAAAGCCCCGAAATCATCTCAAGATAACCCCTAACACGAGAACATGGAGACAGCGGCAGGTAATATATTTACAATTTGTAGCGAAACTTACTTTAAAGCGCTTGAAATATTGTACAGCTCTCATGTAAGAGTTGTGTTGGTGGGTAACTCATGTTACCGGTCACGTCACTGTGTAACTGTCACACTCACAAATAACAATAGCGTGATGCATCAAATGAACACATCCACAAGGGCCGATTAAGCTCAGTCGATTAAGGCAGCGTCTGGGATGCTCTCGGACGTAGGTTCGAACCCTCGTCACGGCCCTTGTGGATTTGTTCATTTGTAACGACATAGTTACAGCTTTTCCTGTACCTTGAAAAGTTCCATATTGAGACTCGGCGTCTCCTCCAATACCACACAGCATATTAGACAGGCTGTCTGGTAGCGTAGCGTTTCGGACAGGTCCTTAATCCTCTGTCCTCTGGAATACGACTCACCAAATCGATTTACAACCAAGTACCCATTTTACTGTTGGGTTAAACAGAGGCTACAGTTAATGATTTGCTCCCAGTCAATCCTCCCCAGCCAGGATACGAACCCAGGACAAAGCGCTGGATAAACGCCAGGCGAGTGTCTTACCACTAGGCCACGGGGACTGCTCCCAGTTGCTCAATTATGCCAGCAGCTTCTCAACTGGTAACTTGATACTCGCACCTTCAATCACAAATAAGTAATATTTAAATAGATATATAAATGTGTCTAGCTACAATAGTCGTAAACTAGTGCTAGCGTCCTCTATTAGAACACATCCGCCTTGTTCCCAACTGGACACATGTCCACACAACACCATCCTGCCTCGACCCGTCCCTGGACGTGACCTGCCTCGCCCCGTCCCAGGACGGGACCTGCCTCGCCCCGTCCCAGGACGGGACCTGCCTCGCCCCGTCCCTGGACGGGACCAGCCTCGACCCGTCCCTGGACGGGACCTGCCTCGCCCCGTCCCTGGACGGGACCAGCCTCGCCCCGTCCCTGGATGGGACCTGCCTCGCCCCGTCCCTGGACGGGACCAGCCTCGCCCCGTCCCTCATGTGGTGTCTGCCCATGTCACTGCTCCCTGCCAGCGTAAGGAAAGCTCCGAGCTGACGATATATATCACCGTCTACCCCCAGCATCCCTCCTCTAATATGCTCCATTCCCCCCCCCCCCTCTCTGCCTTCTACTCATTTGATTCTCTTCCCCTTCCCTCTCTACTTCCTCCCCCCTCCCCTCCCCTCCCCTCCCTTATGATGCGCCGTCATCTCTACACTTCCTTACCACGCCTGCCCCCCCCCCTGATGACAGGGCGTCGCCCCCGGTGAAGTCATCATCCCGAGCATAATTACACAACGCCAGTCATTAGTCCACTAATTTCGGAAATAACAAATATCCCACGTCTCATTCTCCATTATTGCCCTGAAAAGGTTAAGTGGGATGAGACGGGGAATGCGAGAGGGAGGAGAAGGTAGGAGAGGGAAGAGAGAGGAGGAAGAGGAGGTAGAAGGAGAGAGAAGAGAGAGAGAGAGAGAGGAGGTAGAGGAGACGAGTACAGAAGTAGGTGGGGCTGGGGCTGGAGTACGGGATAAAAACGTTTTCTAAAAGAGGATAAAAACGTTTCTGCTGAGCGCTCGCACAAGATGGATGGCGCAGGAAGGGAGGAGAAAGGGAGACAGGGCGTGGGGGGGGGGGGGGGTTATAGAAGGGTAAGGGTTGGGGTAAGGATGGGGGCGAGGAGGGGAGGTATGGGGGCTGAAGAAGAGGTGAAGATGGGTGGTGGGGAAGGATGGGTGGAGATGAGGAAGGGGGATGAAGACAGGAGAGGAAGGGTAGGGGGTTAGGAAACTGGGAGGAGGGGTGAGGAAGGGAAGAGGAAGTGGGGAGGAAGTGGGGAGGAGGGATTGGGGGGGTGGGGAGGGGGTGGGGTGATGGGGTGAGGAAGGGAGGGGACGAGGGACCACGGTAGTGTGTGAAGGGAGAGTGTAAGAACAGGAAAGTGAGACGCTGAAGGGAAAAATGAAAATGAATAATCTCCAAGAGGAAGGGAAGTAAGTCAAGAGAAAGGAGAGTTGTAGAGATTGAAGGATGATGAGATTAGTCCAGGAGAGTGAGAGGAAGAGTACCACGTTAAAGAAAGATTGTAAAACAGCTTGAGAGCAGACATTACTGCTGGAGAGGGGGGGGAGGGGGTGGAGTACGTCAGCAGGTAGCCCAAACAGTAGTCACAACCTCCCCCTCCCTCCCCCCCCCAACCACAATGTAAAACGAAGCAGGACTGCAGACTAACAGCAGGACCTTGACAAACTCCAGGTGTGGGCCGTCAACGGTTAAGAACCAACCCCATAAAGTGTAAGGTAATGAAAATGGAAGACAAAGAAAGGACACACGAGATAGTTACAACAAAGTCGACTATCTTGAGGTTATCTTGAGATGATTTCGGGGCTTTTTAGTGTCCCCGCGGCCCGGTCCTCGACCAGGCCTCCACCCCCAGGAAGCAGCCCGTGACAGCTGACTAACACCCAGGTACCTATTTTACTGCTAGGTAACAGGGGCATAGGGTGAAAGAAAGTCTGCCCATTGTTTCTCGCCGGCGCCTGGGATCGAACCCAGGACCACAGGATCACAAGTCCAGCGTGCTGTCCGCTCGGCCGACCGGCTCCGTCCATCCACAACTTTAAGAGCAGATTCGACTAATAATTCAAAAAGTAAACTAAAAGTCCAGTATGGGAACCGGTCGACCGAGCGGACAGCACGCTGGACTTGTGATCCTGTGGTCCTGGGTTCGATCCCAGGCGCCGGCGAGAAACAATGGGCAGACTTTCTTTCACCCTATGCCCCTGTTACCTAGCAGTAAAATAGGTACCTGGGTGTTAGTCAGCTGTCACGGGCTGCTTCCTGGGGGTGGAGGCCTGGTCGAGGACCGGGCCGAGGGGACACTAAAGCCCCGAAATCATTTCAAGATAACCTCAAGGGTAGAGCGAGCACTAGGACGCCGCCGCCGCTGCTCACTTCTCACCACTAACATGCCCTACACCTCTCATTACCTTCCCTCGTGTCGAAAGCGCAAGAAAGTGGCAAGATAACCCACAAAACAACTCATTAATTATATCTGTGGTTGGTTGGATGAGTTGGGTTGCGGCCAGAAGGGACTGTAATGGGGAGAGAAATCATGGCGTGATGTTCATGATGTGTGATACTGTCTGTGTTAAGGTGTGTTGATCAACACCCACTGTATTAATACTTCTGGTGGCTGGCGGTGGCTGAAAAAAGAAGGAAGGAAGGAAGGAGGGGTATGGGATATATATATATAAAAAAAAAAAAAAAAAAAAAAAAAAAAAAAAAAAAAGAAGAAAGAAGAGAGGAGAGAGAAGAGAAGGGGGGAGGGAGGGAGGGAGGGAGGGAGGGAGGGAGGGGGGGGGGAGGGGGGGAGAGGGAGGGAGGGAGGGGGGGGGGGAGGGGGGGAGAGGGAGGGAGGGAGGGGGGGGGAGGGGGGGAGAGGGAGGGAGGGAGGGAGGGAGGGAGGGAGGGAGGGAGGGAGGGAGGGAGGGAGGGAGGGAGGGAGGGAGGGAGGGAGAGAGAGAGAGAGAGAGAGAGAGAGAGAGAGAGAGAGAGAGAGAGAGAGAGAGAGAGAGAGAGAGAGAGAGAGAGAGAGAGAGAGAGAGAGAGAGAGAGAGAGAGAGAGAGAGAGAGAGAGAGAGAGAGAGAGAGAGAGAGAGAGAGAGAGAGAGAGAGAGAGAGAGAGAGAGAGAGAGAGAGAGAGAGAGAGAGAGAGAGAGAGAGAGAGAGAGAGAGAGAGAGAGAGAGAGAGAGAGAGAGAGAGAGAGAGAGAGAGAGAGAGAGAGAGAGAGAGAGAGAGAGAGAGAGAGAGAGAGAGAGAGAGAGAGAGAGAGAGAGAGAGAGAGAGAGAGAGAGAGAGAGAGAGAGAGAGAGAGAGAGAGAGAGAGAGAGAGAGAGAGAGAGAGAGAGAGAGAGAGAGAGAGAGAGAGAGAGAGAGAGAGAGAGAGAGAGAGAGAGAGAGAGAGAGAGAGAGAGAGAGAGAGAGAGAGAGAGAGAGAGAGAGAGAGAGAGAGAGAGAGAGAGAGAGAGAGAGAGAGAGAGAGAGAGAGAGAGAGAGAGAGAGAGAGAGAGAGAGAGAGAGAGAGAGAGAGAGAGAGAGAGAGAGAGAGAGAGAGAGAGAGAGAGAGAGAGAGAGAGAGAGAGAGAGAGAGAGAGAGAGAGAGAGAGAGAGAGAGAGAGAGAGAGAGAGAGAGAGAGAGAGAGAGAGAGAGAGAGAGAGAGAGAGAGAGAGAGAGAGAGAGAGAGAGAGAGAGAGAGAGAGAGAGAGAGAGAGAGAGAGAGAGAGAGAGAGAGAGAGAGAGAGAGAGAGAGAGAGAGAGAGAGAGAGAGAGAGAGAGAGAGAGAGAGAGAGAGAGAGAGAGAGAGAGAGAGAGAGAGAGAGAGAGAGAGAGAGAGAGAGAGAGAGAGAGAGAGAGAGAGAGAGAGAGAGAGAGAGAGAGAGAGAGAGAGAGAGAGAGAGAGAGAGAGAGAGAGAGAGAGAGAGAGAGAGAGAGAGAGAGAGAGAGAGAGAGAGAGAGAGAGAGAGAGAGAGAGAGAGAGAGAGAGAGAGAGAGAGAGAGAGAGAGAGAGAGAGAGAGAGAGAGAGAGAGAGAGAGAGAGAGAGAGAGAGAGAGAGAGAGAGAGAGAGAGAGAGAGAGAGAGAGAGAGAGAGAGAGAGAGAGAGAGAGAGAGAGAGAGAGAGAGAGAGAGAGAGAGAGAGAGAGAGAGAGAGAGAGAGAGAGAGAGAGAGAGAGAGAGAGAGAGAGAGAGAGAGAGAGAGAGAGAGAGAGAGAGAGAGAGAGAGAGAGAGAGAGAGAGAGAGAGAGAGAGAGAGAGAGAGAGAGAGAGAGAGAGAGAGAGAGAGAGAGAGAGAGAGAGAGAGAGAGAGAGAGAGAGAGAGAGAGAGAGAGAGAGAGAGAGAGAGAGAGAGAGAGAGAGAGAGAGAGAGAGAGAGAGAGAGAGAGAGAGAGAGAGAGAGAGAGAGAGAGAGAGAGAGAGAGAGAGAGAGAGAGAGAGAGAGAGAGAGAGAGAGAGAGAGAGAGAGAGAGAGAGAGAGAGAGAGAGAGAGAGAGAGAGAGAGAGAGAGAGAGAGAGAGAGAGAGAGAGAGAGAGAGAGAGAGAGAGAGAGAGAGAGAGAGAGAGAGAGAGAGAGAGAGAGAGAGAGAGAGAGAGAGAGAGAGAGAGAGAGAGAGAGAGAGAGAGAGAGAGAGAGAGAGAGAGAGAGAGAGAGAGAGAGAGAGAGAGAGAGAGAGAGAGAGAGAGAGAGAGAGAGAGAGAGAGAGAGAGAGAGAGAGAGAGAGAGAGAGAGAGAGAGAGAGAGAGAGAGAGAGAGAGAGAGAGAGAGAGAGAGAGAGAGAGAGAGAGAGAGAGAGAGAGAGAGAGAGAGAGAGAGAGAGAGAGAGAGAGAGAGAGAGAGAGAGAGAGAGAGAGAGAGAGAGAGAGAGAGAGAGAGAGAGAGAGAGAGAGAGAGAGAGAGAGAGAGAGAGAGAGAGAGAGAGAGAGAGAGAGAGAGAGAGAGAGAGAGAGAGAGAGAGAGAGAGAGAGAGAGAGAGAGAGAGAGAGAGAGAGAGAGAGAGAGAGAGAGAGAGAGAGAGAGAGAGAGAGAGAGAGAGAGAGAGAGAGAGAGAGAGAGAGAGAGAGAGAGAGAGAGAGAGAGAGAGAGAGAGAGAGAGAGAGAGAGAGAGAGAGAGAGAGAGAGAGAGAGAGAGAGAGAGAGAGAGAGAGAGAGAGAGAGAGAGAGAGAGAGAGAGAGAGAGAGAGAGAGAGAGAGAGAGAGAGAGAGAGAGAGAGAGAGAGAGAGAGAGATATATATATATATATATATATATATATATATATATATATATATATATATATATATATATATATATATATATATATATATATATATATATATATATATATATATATATATATATATATATATATATATATATATATCGTAAAAAATGAGAAGATGCACCTGCTCAACTAATGATAAAGGTAAAAAAAGACACAGGTAATAACACTTCTGTACGAGAAAAAGGTACTCTCCAGAGGATAGGAAATGGTACTTGGCCCACGCGGCTAAGCCCCACGTCCTCTGCCCACGGGACCTCACATACTCCGATTGGTCGTTTTTGGAATGTAAAGGGTTGCAGGAACCACTGATTTGGCCTTAGGGGCCGTGTAGCAATGTCGTGAATGCTGCTGCCCCTATGGTTGGGTTGACCAATATGAGCCACCTATATATTTTCACCATCTGAGCCACGCGACAATGTTTCCTGGTTTTGCAGGGAAACTAAAACAGAAACTCTCCGACGTATGGGCCTGGGTGAGGGAGACATACACTGACCACCCCTCTTGGGAGAATTTCCCGCAAAATCCACCAATGATTGCGTGGAGGCGAGGTAAGTCCATCAAGGATCACCTCGTTCGAGCAGGTTTACAACTCGGCACCCACGACCCGACAAGGAAGTAGGATATCCATGCCAAAGGAACCCGTCAAAACCCACCAGCGCAGACCTAACCTGACATAGGAGCCTGCACAACACACTAAGGCAACCGAAGTATGTGGAGTGGTTAGGAGGGGCCTACATGCAAACAATCTTTTCGACGGCTCATAAAATGGAGGAAAGTGTCCTGAAAGATATTATTAATAGGAACGTTATCCCAACAGACACAAATCAGAAGATACAAATAACAATTTACTACAAAAACAAGAAAATGGCCAACCTTCTCCTGAAGAACTCTCCAGACACCAAACAGAACGCCTTGAAAGAAACCAACGTCGTCTATGCCTTCACATGCCCACTTGGGGATTGTCAGCCCCAAAGATCTCAGTATATAGGCAAGACAATGTCTCTTTCCAGGCGATTAACATTGCATAAACAACAGGGCTCCATCAAGGAGCATATAATCATCTCACACAACCAGACCATCACCAGAGAAATCTTAACAAGCAACACAGAAATTATTGACAGATACAAAGATAACAGGAGACTCTACATCAGCAAGGCCCTACACATCAAAAAGACAAAACCAGCAATCAACAGCCAATTAACACATAATTACATTCTACCCACTTCAAAACCCAGAACTAACACAGAAGCAAGATGATAAAACATGCACTGTACCCATTGATTCATGTCCTAGTATCACCTCATCCAAAAAACAAATACTGTACCTGTATAAGCATCAACAGAGAATGTAAAATTATCTTTGAAAATGTAAGAAGTGTCTTGTAAAATGCTTCTAGGCATCAGACCATAAATAAAATGAAAATGAACTTTGGAGAGTTATTTTTTCAACTGCCCTTGAAGGTGAAGAAAAACATAAGAAATATTGAGAAGATTTGTGTTAGAATCACACCATTCATTAATACCACCAGTGTGTATAACATAAAAAACCAATATGCTTTATTGTTCTAAGGATATATTGTAATATTTAGTGACGCAAATATATTTGAGCATTCTGATATTCCACACATTTGTATACAAATTTCTCAAATAACACACTATTGAGTAATATTATTGGAAAAACAGAGGAAAAAAAAGACAAATCTTAGCAGCAAATCCCACCCCATTGCATGGCCAAATTGACCTCCACAGAACGAATGCTGCATAAATGTTTGTAAACTGCAAAACTTTGAGATTTGTCATAGCCAAAGTAAGTCATACACAATTTTTGTTTTCCTGTGATCAGAGAACACATTTTGACAATACAAAGTATTAGAAGGAAAAATTTTTTTTCTTTGCAACACCAAGGTGTTGCATCACATAAACAGGAGCACAGCCCAGGGGTTAATGGGGCTGATATTATTCAGTCATGTGACACGTCAGAGCCAATGGCGAGGGATAACTTCAAGGTTAGTTATCATTGGACGAGTGCTGAAAATCAGACCAATGAGTGAAGCACTCAGTAACTTAATCCTAAAAACTTTCTGTCTGATTGATGAAGAGGAGCTCATTTGTAATTCAACTGCCAAGAAGAGAACAAGCTTAACTCGGTGCTCTGTTTTGAAGTCTGAGATTGCTTCCAGAAGATGGGAAAAAACAGCAGAAATTAACAAGTGCAAATGAAGTTCTATAGTGGAGGAAGGGATCTAGCATTAATCTGTCCTTTCCAGCCATTGGAAAGGACAGAAAGGAAATGCAAAATATTTATGCTGTATAAATATACTGCATTTCCATATAACATCTATGTTAAGGATTACACTCACTCAATCATCTGGTGTGGCTGTAGACTGAAGACCGGGAACAGAAGTTGGTTATGAGTACAAAGAAGTGGGGCATTCTCCAGCTGAGCTGGTGCAGTCACCTCCAAATCCCCCCGTTCACATGCCCTGAAATACAAGTAATCCACAATACAGTATACAGTATTCACTGTGCATTATAATACTTCCCGAGTTGCAGGATTAATCATTACAAAAACAACTGCTATATAATAGGATAACCTGTGGCTATGATGTCACAGTAAATGTCAGAGCTCTTATGGGGCCTTGGATGTACCCATTAAATTTTACCTAAATCTTGTGATGACAGTACACCATGTACTCTGTTACAATAAGCACAATTAGAAGTGTCAAGCAGGAGAACATGAGATGGATAGGGAGTCCAAGTGGATGGGGATTGGGGTATTTTGAGGTGGTGGTGGATGGTGGCAGGGATGGGTTAGGGTGCAAGATGGGGAGAGAGGGGGGGTGGGGGTGGCAGGAGTCTGTAGAGTTGAAGGCTGGTGGTGTAAGAGTAATTACTTAAGTGTAATTACAGGATGGTACCTACACTCATTGTGTCCTTTCTTCACAGTACTCTCTCATATAACATTTTGACACCACGGATGGTTTTGACCTCCACCTCACTTAACTTGTTCCAGACTTCTACCACTCTGCTTGCAAAAGTAAACGTCATAATATTTGGTATATTAATGCCTCGAACTTCTCCTTGTAGCTCTTGTTTTTCAGTTCTGGAAGTCATGTAATTTAATGTCTTTCCACCTTTACAAGTTTAATGAAATCTTCTTGAGATATAGGCACCATACAGCTGCTACATATTCCAACTTTGGTTTCACAAAGGTTGTGGACAATTTCTTTAATATTTCACCATCCATGTACAGTAGTGATAACTGTGACTGAATGATTAGCTTACTTTTTGCCTGTCTGACTCCATTTCTGACTTTTCTTGGCAGTATGTTGCTCTCACATTTACCAACCTATTCTGTTCTTATGGGCAGTACAGTACACTATCTACTGAATTACAGACTGACTACCCACCAGCCCACACATACACATACTCCCACACTTAGTCTTACTGATTTAACATATTTACATTATTTCTACCCACACCTGAACAGATTCACACCCACACCATCTCAATCTTAATTTGGCATTGGACCACCACTTACTGACCTATGGCTACAAAGTGACTCAAATTACATGTTCCCTGACAGTATATTATACTGGAGATTATTATTATACCACAGGTCGAATGGTGATTTACGGTATTTGTAGAGAGTGGTATTGCAACCTGTTCTTAAATGTTTCATCAAAACCCATATTTTACAGTGTTCCATATTGCAAGAATGTTTCTGATTTTAAATTCTGTCATTAGAGGCCATAAAACTCAACCTCAGTGTGGTCATATAATATCACATGTTTGTTTTAATACATTTTATTCAAAATTACCTGATATAAGTTTTCCATGCTGCCATAAAATTTCTTGAAACTAGGAAGATTTGTTTGCCTGGATCACGTGTTGGATGTGGCCGCTTCTTCTCAACAAAAAGATTACTTAGCTGTTTCTTTTGCTGTCTTCCACTGCTGCAGGTACGCATGGATTCCTCTAAAATGGTCTGCGAGACAAAATCCAAAAGAGTATTATTGCTTAAATCATTAGTAAAACATTTTTAACATTAATGAAAGCATTTTCTCAATGGGCCTCACTGATTTTTTGTTGTTTGCCACACTAAGAGAGCTCCACACATATATGTTTCATCAATGAGTTCTAGGAGTCCTTAATAGGCTATCAGAGACCAGAGGCTAAAACCTGGCCCCATCACAGAGGCGCAGGGGGCAGGAGATTTATGATCATTTACTGAAGAAACAATCCTCCAAAAAGGATACAAAACACAACGGACAGCGGCATGGTTTAATGAACGTGAACAAACTGTGCAGCAAACAACTCTGTGAACAATCTACCAAGTAGTCAGGTTATACCTGGGCCTGACAGCTGAGTGGACAGTGCTTCGGATTCGTAGTCCTGAGGTTCCAGGTTCGATCCACGATGGAGGCGGAAACAAATGGGCAGAGTATCTTTTACCCTAATGCACCTGTTCATCTAGCAGTAAATAGGTACCTTGGAGTTAGATAGCTGCTACAGGCTGCTTCCTGGGGATGTGTAACAAAAAGGAGGCCTGGTCGAGGACCGGGCCGCGGGGACGCTAATCCACGAAATCATCTCAAGATATCCTCAAGATACCCCATTGTTACAGCTAGCCATCGTATTATGACTAGGTTCGAAAGCCTCGGTTTAACTATCTAATCTGCATATCATAGTATGTCTTGCAATTATTGTTGCTTATTTTTTGGTAAATATGCAGTAGGATTAGATGTGCTAATTTCACCTTGAACACAAATTTAGTTTATGTAGAGATTCTTTGAACATAATTAGATGTATGGAAACTAACCAGTAGATGGTAAGTCAATGAATAAAAGGGACGAGTGTGATTGTTAATTTGCTATTTTTGAAATTTAAGTTATTTTGTATGTTGAAATGTACGTATTTAATTTGCATAACAAGCATATGTACTAATGTATTAGAAATTTAGGCTATTGTTTTCACTTACATACAGTACTTTGCAAAGGCATTTGACAAGTGTAACCATGGAGTGATAGCCCATAAAATGAGATCAATAGGAATAACATGTAAAGTGGGGCATTGGAATTTCAACTTTCTGTCAAACAGAATACATAGAATAACAGTCAGTCAAAAAAGATCAAGTCCAAGTGCAGTGAAAAGCTCTGTACCCCAGTGCACAGTCCTTACATCACTTCTATTTCTCATTCTTATTTTGGATGTAAACAAAAATACTAGTCACAGCTTTGTGTCATCCTTTGCAGATGATACAAAAATCAGAATGAAAATTTCCTCTGTAGAAGACACTGAAAAACTACAACCCGATATTAATAGTCTTCAATTGGGCAACAGAAAATAACATGACTTTTAATGATGTAAGTTGCAGTTACTAAGGTATGGTGGAAACGAGGAACTTAAACGAAATACAGGGTACAGAACACAATCAGACCTACTCACAGAAGGAAAGCAACATGTAAAAGATCTGGGAATTATGATGTCTGATGACCTGACATTTAGTGAACATAACCTAATAAATATAGTGGCAACCGGTAAAATGAAAGGATGGATTATGAGAATGTTCAAATCCAGAGATCCCACAGCAATGCTAATACTATTTAAATCACTGGTGTTGTCCTGCCATGAGTACTGCTCAGTAGTCCTTCCCCTTTCTGAGTTTAATAAATTTCTGAAATAAAGGGAATACAGAGAGGCTATACAACATGCACAGAGACAATAAAACATCTAAATTAGCAGTCCCCGTGGCGCAGTGGTAACACACTCGTCCCGCGCTTTGCGAGTGATTTGGCCTGGGTCCAAATCCTGGCTGAGAAGAATTGTCTAGGGACAAATTCCTAACTGTGTGCACCTGTTCACCCAGCAGTGAAAGGGTACCTGGTTGTTAAACAATTTGGCGGGTTGTATTCCAGGGAAAATTAGGATTAAGGACCTGCCCAAAATGCTATGCATGTGAGTGGCTTTACAAGAATGTAAGAACTTTTGTATATATAAAAAAATAACAAAAAAATTAATTACTAGGACCTTCTTAAAGTTATCAAGATGTACTATCTGGAAAGGAGATGAGAAAGGTATCAAATAATATATATATGGTAGATACTGGTGGGCCAGGTCCCAAATTTGCACAATAGAATAACATACTGGAGCAAAAGATGCAGAAGAAAATGCAGAATAGAACCAGTGAGGAGTAGAGGTGCCATAGGAACAATCAAAAGAGCACTGTCTTAACATCAGAGGTCCACAGCTGTTCAATACCCTTCCAGCAAACAAGCATTGGCAGAACAAAGCTGGATGTCTTCAAGAAGTACTTTTTTACATTTTTGCAAGAGGTGCTGGACCAACTGGATTGTAGCGAATACATGGGTTTGTTGGACGCTCCAAGCAACAGCCTGTTGGACCAAGTTATCACAAGTTGACCCTGTCCCTAGGCCAACCTCGGAGAGTAGAAGAACTCCTGAAATATACTCTAGGTATGCTACAGGTAAATAGTTGAAAAAGACATTCCAAAGCAGAGGGCCAAGCACACTACTCTGTGGTATGCTGGCAGCAATTGAGCGACTTTCAGATTCTGCTCCATTGAGGACTACTCTAAGAGTCCATTCTTGGAGGTAGTCTTTTATTAACTCTTTAGATGGAGCCGAGATGCTTAGTGCTTGAAGCTTCACTACTAATCCAGAGTGCCAGACCCATTCAAAGACACCTGCTATGTCTAGAGCAATAACATAACTGATCTTGGACTCGTCCAGTGACTGATACCACTTAGTGGAGAAATTTAGCACGAGATCAGCAGCAGATTGGCCTTTTCTAAAATCAGCAGGCTCACAGTGCCAGACCAACCATGGTCTGTAGTGGATATGTAGGCCTGCGAGCCACTCCAATCAACAGCCTGTTGGAGCAAGCTGTCACGAGTCAAGCCTGGCTTCAGGCCAGGCTTGTTGAGTAGCTCTCCCAGAACCCTTTGCTGATGAATGGGATTTGCAGATCTTCCAGGTTAACTGAGTCACAGATCTGGTCTATGGCACTCCCATACCCTATATTCTAACTGTGTGTTAGTTGGCCAATGTGTCAACAAGCGTCCAAGTGTCCTCCAGATCTCCAAGTGTCTGGATTCCAACCTTGAATAGACAAATAAATGGACAGACATACATTCTCTATTATAGATATAGAGTATTTAATATTAAAAGCAAGCTCTTCTCATTGTGAGTTTTGGTGGTATTATAAAAGTTTCACATTGGATTCATGCAAGAAACAATAAATAAAACAATTGCATGATAATTGATCATACTTACCCCACAATCTGGACAACTGTTAAAATCTTCCTGGTATATGGCTGGGTGTATCGATTCCCCACAAAGCTTCATTATTTCCTGAGCCAATTCTTCAGGAATTTTGCAAGAATATGCAGTTGGAGAGAGAAGATTGTGGTTGCATACTATGTCTTCATTAAACAACATTATTTCACTATTTCCTTCTTTGGTCTCACTTCCAACACTATTGCATACATTTTTCTCCAAGTTATTTAACACTTTCTCATCTTTATCTTCTAGATCTAAGTCAATATTTACATTTCCTGTCCGGCTATCACAGGCAATTTTAAAATCAGTTTCAGGCACTAAATTTGTAGTATCACAGCTAGAGATAACCACCCCATCTGATTCTGTTTTTTTATCAGTTTTTTCACATCCATCACCATTTACATGAGAACTGTCAACTTTTGTATCACAACCCACAATATGATTGCCATTCTTAATATTATCTTCAGTTTTTTTGTTAATCTCTATTACATTTTCTTCTGCTTCCTCTTGTATATCAATTCCATGTTCCTTTACATAGGCACTTAATGCTAATCTTGGCCAAAATTCCAAAGTTTCCAATCCAATGACTTTAGTTGTTCTGAAAATAGGATATATAGGATTAATATATCACAAACTATGCATATACAGAACAGTAAACTTCACAAAGTACAGTATCTGAGAGCAATGAAATACTTCAGGAATCAATCAATTAATAATTTGAGAAACACTCAACAGCAACTACCATGTTAGTTGTTGTATATATCAGACGTATGTAGTGGAACCTCGGTACACAAATACACAAAGAGATCACCTTAACATGATGTATCAATGGTGTAGTGGTCTAAGGTGTTGCGTGGAAGTACCCAAAACATAAATTCGAATCCTCCTCGTGGTTCCATGGTTCCTGCTGATTTTCTCTACGGTACTCAAACCTAAATCATTCTAAAGACCGTTCGTGTGCCTATCAGTTCGAGTACAGAATAATTTCTTCCCATAAGAAATAATATAAATTGGATTATTCCGCTCCAGATCACAGAAAACTAACATTGAATATAATGAAATGCCAATTTTTGGGTGAGCTCCGATGGCTCCCAGAAGCAGCAATCACCGATTGTGTGGGAACTACTAGGTTGCATCAGCCACTGAGATCAATATGGCCTACAGAGGAACAAGAGCCAGAACGTGATCCCTACACAGAGGTGCAGGGAGCAGTGGCATGTATTTATTATGCCATCACCAGGAAAAGCACCCAAAAAAGTCAGAGAAACAAAACAGACCCAAGCTGGCTTTAGAAAAGGTCAAAGACTCGAGAACTGCCAGAAGGATTTCCCCAACAGTGTAAACAATCAAAAAGTTTTGAAACTAGTACTAGTTCATTTCCCCACATCCCCCACCTATGGTGGTGGGGGAGGGGGGGGGAGCCCATGGTCAGCCAGCATGTTGTGTGAGCCTGGACATCAGAGAGTTTGGAGTTGTACAGGCACTGGGTTCTCTTCCCTGTGTTCTCTTGTGCTGCCCTTGCACTTCATTGTTATCTTCCCTGGGGTATTTGGGAGTTGCTCCCTTCGATGTTCTCCTTGCTTGTTTGCCCTCACCCAGGATGAGTCAGGTGTCTTCAAATTTTTCTGCCTTTACTCGGGTTGAGAGTGGTGTTAGCTGGCGTCGAGCACACTGGGTATTTGCATGCTCCAATGCAGCACAAAGAGGTAGGCCTTCCCAGCCACCGGAGCGAGGCTGTGTTGGCTTACTACATCGTTTCTATACCTTCACTGTGGGCCCCTATAACCCAAGCGGGACAGCCTCGGGGCATCCGGATGAGCAACCAATATCTAGCATGCAATGCCGAAGCCGCCTATATCCAAACATCACTATCAGTAGAATGGTAAACTAGAGTATGAGCAAGGAACAGGACTCGCAAGATCAAAGGTGTCATTGGCCCAACAGGCAGGATGACAGAGGCAAAACTGGCGAGTGTCACCCAATCTTCAAACAATGAATCTTCAAACTTCAATCTTCAAACAAGCAATCTTCAAACTCGCGCTTAGCGAGTTGGAACCCAGAGGATGCATCCATGGGTTCAAAGAGCCCCAATGGGGTTTTCCAGGGTCCATAGACTGAATGCTAATGGAAGCCCAAGCAAGGTATCGCTAACCAGTTGGGCCCAAACTACCAAGAGAACTGCTAAAAACCTGAAATCCTGCGACATGTACAAGCACGAGGGCCTTGCAGAGGACCACCAATATAACATAAGGGTGGATAAACCAAAGGGGCAGACCTCCACCAGGCAAAAAAAAAAAAAAAAAAAAAAAAAAATAATAATAATAATATTAATAATAGTAATAATATTGCATAAGCACAACGTCTCCAGGAGGAACAGAACCGGCGGCTGTGTATAATGGGAGACAAGCTGTACAATATCTTGCACCCCTACCAGCAATGATACCACTTCCTACCCAAGGCCAAACGGTGGCTACAAAAAACCCCAGCTGGCCCCTAGGGCGGGCAATTGCTGAGCAGCAACAGACCCCTACGGAAGCAGTTACCCAAACGCCATGTGGAAGGGAACCCCAAGACGCATGGATAGTACTTACAGGATGCTTAGGGAAGGTGGCTCTAAGTGCATACAGCCCCAGTACTGATCAGTTATTCCTGGCCTGCACATCACACACCACAAGGAACAGAACTGCAAAGAGTCAGAGGCCAGAATCGACGACCGCCACAGTCCACATCAGCCGGGGAACTGATTGCTGGAGTGGCCGACTTGTTTTAGTCTGGGAAACTACTTGTTTTAGTTTGGGAGATCTGCCTCCCTGTTCGGTTTTAGGTAGCAATTTTTACCATGTAGGGTTTGTTTTGTTACGCCTACCTTTCTGGGTGCCAAACCCCGGTCGATGGCAGGCATTGATTGCTTCCAAATACATGGGGGTTTCTATAGGCCATTGCTCCTCATGCCTTTCTGAGGGGGCCAGGTTTTGGCTCATGGTCCCCGGTAGGCAAGAACTCCATCGATTGATGCCATGGTCTAATACATATACATCAGCCCAGAAGGCCCCGGGGAGCCTTAGGGGCTCCCCACAGAAAAACTATATTTCAACTAAGAAAAAACACAACTGTGCAATACAACCATAATAAAATATAAAACCAACCTGTCATGTTCTCTTCGAGCATCTTTCTTAGCTTGCTTGTGGAGAGCCTTGACTCTTTCTATAAACAAAATGTGGTTAGCAGCTTTAAGTATGCAATGTTTACAACAGCCAGTATCTGCTTGCAAGCTCAGTGGCAGACCTAATTTTAGTAGAGCCTCATCTTGGTGAATCCAAGACTGATGATTCGCTATGGCCTTTACCTGGAAGGAGATACTTCTGTGAAAAGTCAGTTCATGTGTGGAAGGAGATACTTCTGCATATGTGGAAGGAGATAGTTCTGTGAGAAGAAGGCCGCATACTGCGCGCCGTTAAGATATGACATTCCCATAGTGTGCTGAAATTAAGTTCTTTGCAAAAAATTATTTTCTCTTCTTATATTAAAATGCAGTCTTTGATCACGGGAAACTAAAAAAAAAAAAAAATACTGTATGTGACATACTTTAGCTGCGATGGAGCCGAGAAGTTGAGCAAATTATGGGCGCTGAGCGATAGAGAGATCGGGGTCACTTGACCCCGCCACCCCGTGGGGTGGCAGTTGCCGTGATTATAATTTTTCACAATTATTTTGATGTTTCTCATTCGTTTCTTCTCTGGTTTTTTGCTGTAATATTATTCAAAAGTGTGTAATTTGTGGAATTTATATATGTAGTTCAATGTGTGGAACATCGCCATACTCAAAATTATGGGGCTCATATATGTGACATGTATATTATATTCTACGATCAAACTGTTTTTGCTGTTATTATACTATATACACATGTTTTATATATAAGTACAGTATCTAAATATTTTGTTCACCATAACTGGTATGGTGCCCAAACAACATGGTGGCCACAGAAAACTGCATGACAAGTAACTCAGTGATGGACACCGCCTTGACCACTATCTACGTGAATGTGAACACCTGAGGGACATTAGATATATGTGTAGAATAATAAACCCCACATTATTTGAGTTAGGAAAACACCATTTGTTAAATATTGATACTGTTCTTAAAAGATTCCCCCATTTTGCACCTGGAAGATAACATAAGACTATAAGGGTTGACATATGTTAATCTTGTTTGAGCAGCTGTTCACTTGAGACAGTTAAGCAAGTCCCAGCTGTGTCTGAGTACAAGTGACAGGATGAACAACCCAGCGGGTTTTCTTCCTATTGGGGAGTGTTGTGCATGCTGATATGGCGGTATGACCACTCACAGGATGAGTGGCGCTGCCCAATAAACTCGCCCTTCTAGGCAAAATTTAAATTTAAATTTAAGTGACACAGCAGCTAGCAGACAACAGCAACTCACTCACTCCCTCACCAAAATGGCTCCTCCCAGCATACTGTTTGTTCTGTTATTACACTATATACACACACACACATTATATGTAAGTATCTACATGTGTGTTCACCATAGCAAACCACTAAGCTGGTATGGTAAGATCAGACAATAACAGGGGTCGCAACACACAGCTGATGCTCCCTCCCTCCCTCACCAATATTCCTCCTCCCACCACAGTGTTTGTGCTGTTATTACACTACATATACACATTATATGTAATTATCTACATGTTTTGTTCACCATAACTGTACAACTAAGCAGGTATGGTGTCTGAACAGCAGTGGCCAGCCTATACAGCATGACAAGTCACACACCTAAACTATTCAACTATATAAACTATTCAACACTGGTGGGACGCGAACAAGGGGACACAGGTGGAAACTGAGTACCCACATGAGTCACAGAGACGTTAGGAGGAACTTTTTCAGTGTCAGTAGTTAACGGATGGAATGCATTAGGCAGTGATGTGGTGGAGGCTGACTCCATACAGTTTCAAATGTAGATATGATAGAGCCCAGTAGGCTCAGGAATCTGTACACCAGTTGATTGACAGTTGAGAGGCGGGACCAAAGAGCCAAAGATCATCCCCCGCAAGCACAAATAGGTGAGTACACCAGCCAGCAGACGATGCCACCTTCCTCACCAAAACAGCTCCTCCCAACATACTCCTTTTGCTGTTATTACACTATATAGACATATTATATATAAGTATCTAAATTTGTGTTCACCATAGTGAACCACTAAGCTGGTATGGTGAGTCCAGACAATAACAGGCTACTACACAGTCAGCAGACGACGCTACCTCCCTCCCTCACCAAGATTACTCCTCCCACCATACTACACACAGTGCTAATTATCACCACAATCCTGCTATTATCAGAATCCTGGTCATTATTAACAGTCAGGGGATCTCCTGTAATACTATCACCGCTAAATAATAACAGTTACATACACATTTTGACATTTAGTACCATAATAATCGAACAGTAAATGGAATTTTAACAAATATTTTCATTTTGGGCGCTCATCACCACAAGTATTTATAATCTTTCCAGTGTTCTAACTTCAACTGTCATGCTACATCGTTCATTATGGTATCAAATTGTTCGCAATCTAAAGGCGCATGCTTTTCAAACTAATCCCATAATAATCAAACAATAAATGTAATTTTAACAAATATTTTAATTTTGGACAGCGATCACCACAAGTATTTATAATTTTTCCGGTGTTCTGACCTCAATTGTCGTGCTATGTCGTTCATTTTGGTATCAAATTGTTTACAATCTAAAGGCACACATTTTAAAACTAGTCTCATAATGACTGGATAAAAAATATAATTTTAACAAAAATTTTAAACTTTAATGCATCATGCGTCACCAGCGGACATCCATCAATTTATTTGTTGACGCAGACTGAGTCGCCGCCGGACAAAAGTGTTAATGAGACAATTTCCATTAATAACATAATTCATAACATACGAGGCAAAATATTTTTGTTTGTGCATTGTCATCATCATTACCTCATTTGTTATTTTCATAGTAAGCAGAACGGTTAAATAAATATTTTAAGGAAAATATACTCACCCCTTCAGTTCTTACACACTTAATTAAGTGAAATTTTAGTGGATTGAAAAGTTTATGTTCACAGAGAACTTGAGCAAGAACTGATGGTTGTGGAATATAGTGAAGATCATCATCATTAAACCAGGCACTTAGGAGGGGTTCTGAGATAAGTGAGTAGTCTTCAGACATATCAACCACAGCCAATTGGGATAACAGTTCTTCTTTTTCCTTCCTCATCTCTGCTTGTCGCTGGTGATTTACAGTCTGCAGAGAACACAAAATATAACCCGATGAGAAAATGTGTACAATTACGTTTATAAAAAACTCATAAGATTATGTGGTGTTGAGTAACGTGCATAAGCACTGAAGCACTACACTGAATGTAATGAAACACCTTTCTCTGCTGGGTCATTCACAAGCTTCCCAAGATATAGTATTAGGACTATAAAGCCTAAGAAAATTGCACTAAGTATCTGAGACCCACCTGAGCCTACTGGAAGCCAGGGGCCAGATTCACGAAACAGTTACGCAAGCACTGACGAACCTGTACATCTTTTCTCAATCTTTGGCAGCTTTGTTTACAATTGTTAAACATTTAATGAGCTCTGAAGCACCAGGAGGCTGTTTATAACAATAACAACAGTTGATTGGGAAGTTTTCATGCTTGTAAACTGTTTAATAAACGTACCCAAAACCGTCAAAGATTGAGAAAAGATGTACACGTTTGTAAGTACTTGCGTAACTGCTTCGTGAATCTGGCCCCAGGATCAGGAAATGGTTCTCTGAGGCAAGAGGAGCTTGCATAGTGGAGATTAACCCAAAACTGAGAAACAACACACCAGAAATAACAAGTGCATCAAAATATAAACATATTAGAAAAAATAATAAACCTGAGGAAAATAATGCAAACAATTGTAGCCATGGGGGTTGCCACCTTTGCTGTAATGTGCTCATTTACCATCAGATAGCAGAATATGCTGCTGTGATTAACCATCAGGCAATTAGTCTGAAAACAAAATAGAAATCAAGTGCATTGGAAAACTGCAATGCACTCAGTCCCTTTAACCACTTGGACTGGATGGTAGAGTGATGGTCTTATTTCTTGTTGGTCAACGATCAATCCCGACCGTTCAAGTGATTGGGCATCATTCCTTATCCTCATCCCTTGCAAGTACTATTGCTTCCAAGTTGAGCCTGGACCCAGGCCGGGCTAGGGTAGTAGAACTCCCAAACCCTCTCCAGGTTAGTGCTATACTGTATAGTCATAATGGCTTGGAGCTTTCTCCTGATAATTATCTTACCTTACCTCAGCCCCCCCTCCCCCCACCAAGAAATAACAGAAACCGTAAGGCACTCGGCCAGAGAATTGCAAGAACTCAGCCAAGAAATCACAAATCGCTCAGACACAGAACCAGCAGGTACACAGCCGAGGAACTGGTGCAGACCCAGGGCAGGGAAGTGCATCCCAATGCCAAGTAAATTCACACTCAGGGCAAACACAACAATGCCAAGGCTGAAAAAATGACATGTCTAAGCCTGAAGCAGTCATTTTGTATATTCAATCATAAATAACATCCTCTCTCCAAGGCCCTGTGAAGCTGCCACCAGCATAGCAGGAAGACCAGTGAACTCCAGGAAAAACACCCCACCCTTAAAAGTGAGAGATAGACTCCAGAGCCCAGCATGGTGGTGAAAAACCTCCCACAAGAAAACAAACTAAGGCAAATTACAGCTCAGAAGCCAGGAAGCTGAAAAACCAGCCACAGCAGGGAGGGAGGGAGAGAGGGATCGAGGAGGCAGACCACCCCTAAATACCTATAGAAGAGCGTAACTATGCTATGAACTCAGCACTCAGAAACATGTCCTGGAGCAGAAGTGGAGAAAATACTGAGGAGAGGAAGACAACTCAAGCCTCCTGGGGAGAAATAATTTCTCTAGCCTAGCTGCAACAAACCACAAAGACAGAAACAGAAAAACCTAGGACCTCTTCCAATGAAACCTAAAAACTTGAAATTAATCCCATTACAGGAAAGGAAGCATCAGAAATAGAGCTGAGGCACAAAACCAAATGGAAGAAAGAGAAGGATTATCAGACATACCACAAAACCAAGTGGGTGTCAGATCAAAGATAGGTTCCAAGGCCACCATCAAAACCCAGGATGGAACAGACCCACCTGCTACTGCCGCCAACACACCATCATGAAAAGTTGGGAATGCATGAACTATAGCTATACAGACCCTCAACTGATGGAGAAAACTAAGAAATATAAAAAGGATTCCAAATCACAGCCAATGCAGGAGGTGCAGTGGAGGGTGTGTGCCGAGAACCTTCATGAGTAAGAGCAAGTACTCGCCCACACATGGAAAAATTAGTGGTTGGACCTGACGGAGTTTCACCTTGGGTACTGCAAGAATGTGCAACTGAGATAAGCATTCCACTCCAATTCATATTCCAGACATCCTTATGCACAGGATTCTTAGCAGATATATGGAAGAAGGCAAACATAGTACTAATCTATAAAAATGGTAGTCAAGAAGATCCTCTAAATTATAGTCCCATATCATTATAATATAATTCTGGATATATAGCACCTATGATATTTAAAATTTTTGCAATAGTTATCACATTGAAACACTGGGAATACCTGTTCATTATGTTACAAAATATAACCAGTTTGTACATTTGGTATTAATTTTACTTACCATACTTTCCTCCTGTTTTTTGAGAACATATTCAACTATGGATTCAGGTGGTGGCACGTGGGTTTCTTCTGACTCCGAGATATTGCTCCTCACGTAAATCCAAACAAATGCACCACGAGAGACTCTCAATCCTGAACGGTGTTTGTACTTATTGGCCACATTTGCTGAAAAATGAATAATAAAAATATCTAACATTTCTCAATATGGTGATCAAGAAATTAAAAATTTTAGATTTTGATTAATGTATTTACTTTCACACCATTCATCAAAATGTTGTGCAGTACCTTAAACAGTAGACATCTCTTAATTCACTAGAAAAGTTCTCTATGCTTACTGTGAATTTACCAACAATGAATTAAAGCATATGGGGAAAAACAGGTTCCAGGAAGTTCCAAGTCTTCCTCACTCAAAAATTGATCATATAAGTCACCTATAACTTAGCTAAAGCAATAACAAATAAACACTCACCAATGTAGCATACACACTGGGATAAACACTGGATATTCCTGCCAATAGTTAATAAGAGCCTACTTAAGGTTTCTTTAAAAATCTACTGATCTTCAACTGCCTAAATCTACTCAAGATTAAAATGGAAGCTTAATATTTTTGTTGTTCCTTAATTTGCATCCCAGGGGCTCATTTGGGCTCATTATTCTTGAGCTTCTTCAATATCTTGAAGTCAGAAGTGCCAACTCTTTTTTCACAACATTATTTCCTGCTATGGTTTTGTTTCTTTTCATATAAACCTATCTCAAGCTTTACTTAGCAATGGTAATATTGGAACAAATATTATGGACATTTGAATAGAACTCCACATTGCAAGGCTATACAAATATGTAAGGCATATATAATATGATGAAAAATGTTAAGAGGTTTAAAATATCTTCATATCAAGACCTGATGTGTGACTGCTTTCTAAAAGTAAGTTGGGTACAGTATGTGTATATTCAAACACACAAGATATTTGAAGGTGAGATATACTAGTTAAAACCCTAGGGAACAAACTCTGTAGCCGTAAGGAACACTTCCTAATAATGTTTTGCTGATAATTTAGTACCAATAAATTATGAATGGTATGTGGTTATCACCAAAATTACACAGTTAGCAATATAGTTTTGTACATTGAAAAGTCATCATTGAATGTAAAGAAATGCTTCTTTCCAGTGGGGTCTTGTTGGCTCTTTGTTGCTAGCTATTAGAATAGCTCAGCCCATCTCAATCCATGCCAGGCCCTTGTGTGTCATTGTAAGCCTATTGATGAGCGGAGGCCAAAACCTGGTCTCCATTACAGAAGTGCAAAGAGCAGAGGGACACTAAATCACCCTAACCAAGGAAACTTCACCAAAAGATGGGCAAGCCAAAACAGACAATCAACACAGTAGACAAAGCAAACAGAAATTAGACCTCAAACCAAATGGCCCACCCGATTGTGAAGCAGTTCACTCGTTAATTACACCTGAGTGCTGCCAGGTGGTTGTTTTTCAAGAGCAATGGTAAAATTGCTAGATCTTGGATCTGGGAATAATGATGTCTGATGACCTATTGTTTAGCCCTTAAACTGCGCATGGCGTATATATACGCCCTGAGTAACATGTCCCATGGTGCGCATGGCGTATATATACGCCATAGGGTGCCAGGCCTGATTCAAATGGCCCGCGGCTACACGGGGTTCACAGTAGCTTCCTCAGGGCTCTTGTAAACAGATGCCATTTAAAAAAAAAATCGTGGGCAATATTCTCAGGTGTGAGAGCCACAGTACTGTTGGAGCAACCAAGGTCGGCGCACGCAGCATGAGCGAACAGCATTGATGTTCAGCTTGTGACCACAGCATCGCCGAAAAATGTCAAGATAAATATTTAATTGTTATTATTTAGCGATGACAATATTACAGATGACCAATGACTGTGATATAAATAACCAGGGTTGTGGTAATAGCAGGATTGTTGTAATAATTAGCGCTGTGGGAGGAGTGATGCTGAGAGACGGAGGGAGACAGCATCGTTTACTGACTGTGTACCCACCTGTTATTGTTTGCATTCACCATACCAGGTCAGTGGTTCTCTATGGTGAACACAAATGTAGATACTTATATATAATGTGTGTATTAGTGTAATAACAGCAAAAGGATTATGCTGGGAGGAGCCATATGGGTGACGGAGGTGACGTCGTCTGCACGATTTGTCTAGCTGTTTAGAGGGTGGCCACTATGCTCTTTGGGCGCACTACAAGCTTAGGTGTACAGTTACGGTGCATAAAACATATAGATATTTATATATAATATGTGTATACAGGGTAATAACACTGCAAAAGGTATTGTTGGGGGAGAAAGTTTAGTGCGTGTGACCTTGAAAGAGTGAGGGAGCCGCCAGCTGCCATCTGTGTATAGCGACGACTCTTACTGCCTGAACTAACTATATCAGCTTAGCTGTACAGTTGTGGTGAACAAAATATACACATACTTATATATAACGTCTGTATATAGTGTAATAACACCACAACTGGTATTGTTGGGGGAGAAAGTTTAGTGCGTGTGTTGAGGGAGTGGCAGCGAGTGGCTGGCTGGTGTGTGGCGGTAACTCCTCGTTGCTTTTCGACTCTCAATACCAATTTAGTGGTTCGTTATGGTGACCAAAACATGCCAATACTTATATATAACCTGTGTATAGAGTGTAATAGCAGCAAAACTATTTGTTTATAGTTTTATAAACATAATAATTGAATCACTAATATGCACATCATACTTTTGAGTATAGCGATTATTAACCACTTTTATTATATAAATATATTACAATACACACTATTGAATAATATTACTGCAAAAAAACTAAGAAAAAATCAATCGGAGACATTGAAACAATTAGGTAATAATATCTTTGTGGCAACTCCCATCTGTCAACGCGGGTGACGCTGACCAGGTCTGACGACCACTCTGTCAACGCCCACTTTTTGCCAGACTTCCTCGGTCAATTGCGCCCAAAATATGTCACCTACGATTTTTTTTTTATTTTTTCCATGCTCAGGGGACACAAATTAACATGTTTAGAAGACGAAAAATTTTTTTTGAATTTTTTTTTTCTTGCGCACAGGGGTGTAAATGTTCCAAGGACCCCTGAGCAGTGTAAGGGTTAGGGAGCATAACCTAGCAAATATTGCGTCAGCCAGAAAAATGATAATATTGATTACGAGAACCTTCAATTCCAGGGACCCCATCACAATGATCATACTATTCAAATCACTTGTGCTGTCCTGTCTTAAGTACTGCTCGATACTCACTCCCCCCTTTAGAGCAGGAGAGATTGTTGAAATAAGAGTGAATACAGAGAACATATATGGCATATATAGACATTGTAAAGCACTTAAAATATTGGGACCATCTCAAAGCTCTCCAAATGTACTCTTAAGAAAGGAGACGAGAGAGGTATCAAATAATATATACATGGAAAATATTAGAAGGCTAGATCCCAAATTTACACAGTAAAATAACAACATACTGGAGTGAACAATATGGAAGAAAATGCAGAATAGAGCCGGTGAAGTACAGAGGTGCCATTGGCTCAATTAGAGAACACTGCATGAACATCAGAGGTCCACAGTTGTTCAACATCCTCCTAGTGAGCATAAGAAATATTGCCAAAACAAATGTGGACATCTTTAAGAGAAACTTGGTAGTTTTTTTTTTTTTGAGATATATATAAGAGATGTTACATTCTTGTACAGCCACTAGTACGCGTAGTGTTTCCGGCAAGTCCCTGGAATACGATCTCCGCCGTGAAGAATCATTTTTACAACAAAGTACCGATTTTACTGTTGAGTTAAACAGACTACAGTTTTCTTGCAAGAAGTGCTGGACCGACCAGGTTGTAGTGGGTACGTGGGACTGCGGGCTGCTCAAAGCAACAGCCTGTTGGACCAAGCTCTTGCAAGTCAAGCCTGGCCCCCCGGGCTGGGCTTGTGGAATAGAACTCCCAGAACCCCATCAAGGTATGACCAAGAAAGGTATGACAATGGGCTGTCAATAATGTTATTTGTATCAATCATAGGTATGCACAGATATATTTGTGTTTCAAAGATAAGTACTATATTATTTGTTTTGAACAATAAAACATTCAGTTTTTGCTGGTATTATACTGTATACACACACTATATAACTATACACATATTCATGCATAATAACAAATCATACAGCTGGTCTGGTGAGTATGGTAATGACCAAGGACAGCACCCACACTACCACCAGACCATCTTAGCAGATTACTCAATATGATGAAGCAGAATGCATCACATTATATTATGTACATCGCTAATTCTAGGCACAATGTTGCTATTACTATCAGCATCCATCCTAATAACAATAATGCATAATTTGATAAATTTATATGATAAAATGTGCAGAACATCAATATACAGTACTGAACATATGGCATGCATATTAGTGACAAGATTACAATATTATAGTCTTAGAACAAGAAAACAGTGCTTTTGCTGTCATTACACTGCATATAAACTATTTATATATACATAAATGTCTACATTTTTGTGCACCATAACAAATCACTAAGGTGGTGTGATGGGCTCCACACACACAACACCAACATGCTAGTTAGCATATGCGATGCCACCTGATTAAACGTAATGCCTCCAATGCCATTAATGCCACCTATCACTAACTCTAGGCACAATGTTGCTATTATTATCAGCATCCTGGTCACTAAATCCTGAATATTAATCATTTTGCACATGTTTATTTTCTAAAGGAGCATGATGTCATTTCATGATGTGTAGATACACCAGACAATGGCAGAGTGCTGTGGCTCTGCATCACACTGTGAACATCATAAACAGCATTGTGTTCACTGATATCTGAACATTGTACTGTACATAATCTTTATTACAGTCAGGATCTTCTATGATATCATCGCAAAATAACAGCAGTTACTTATATATTTCATCATTTTTAAGTGAGGCTGTGGACACAAGCTGAGCAGCAGTGCAGTAAGCTCATTACACACAGAAATCACAATTGCGTGATGCATCAAATGAACAAATCCACAAGGGCCGTGAAGAGGATTCGAACCTGCGTCCAAGAGCATCCCAAACACTTCCTTAATCGACAGCTACGACATGGTCAAAAGGCGTTGAAACCGAAGTTCTACTGAACTTACTGGATCCTGCAGCCTCTCCGAGGCAGAAACCAGGGTTTTACACAACTCCCCCCTACACTCGAGCTATGTCACGGCCCTTGTGGATTTGTTCATTTGATGCATCACGCAATTGTGATTTCTGTGTGTAATGAAGTAAGGGTGAAGAGGGAGAATGGCCTATTGACATAGCTCGAGTGCATGGGGGGGAAGTTGTGTAAAACCCTGGTTTGTGCCTCGGAGAGGCTGCAGGATCCAGTAAGTTCAGCAGAACTTTGGTTTCAACTCCTTTTGACCATGTTGTAGCTCAGTCGATTAAGGCAGCGTCTGGGATGCTCTCAGACGCAGGTTCGAATCCTCGTCACGGCCCTTGTGGATTTGTTCAGTAAGCTCATGCTGCATGCACCAGCCTTGATTGTTCACTCAGTACTGATGCCATCGCACCCAGGAACAGTGCCCATGATTTTTTTATATTTTTTTCAAAATGGTATCCGTTTCCTGTAGACCGGAGATAGCCAATGTGAACCCCGTGTACCCGTGGGAGTTTTAAAATCTTATGCTGCACCCTAATATTTCCCATGATGGGATGTACACTTTGAGCATAATTAACCACCCAGTCACCTGATGGGATACACAGCTGAAATGTTAATCTGTCATATAGCCACGGATATTCTCTTCACTTTTGAAAGTTTTTTCTCTCAAAATCCTCCATTTCCCTCATGACTGCTAATAGTACATCAATTCCTTTACCTTATTTTCTGAAACTCCATAGCAAAATTAGCTTGAACAATTATAATCAATCAGACACTTGTGACTACTGCTTATTGCATCACATGACTGCAATTCTTCCAGACAATTTATAATGCAACTGTTTAATCTTTAATTTGATCATTACTGCAACATACCAATACTGAAGTAGTTGCGGTGACTCTCGGAAGGATTTCCACCCGTCGATCGACTTGTCAGTTCCGAGACCTGTTCATCATTAAAGTTAAACCACTTGTTCTCTCTAGTCTTCACATGAGCTGTAAAACAATATAAGCATTATAACTAAAAACAAGTAATGAAATGCCTCTTTCTGGTTGGGCTTCAGTGACTCCCAGAAGCTAACCACACTAAGAGAGTTCCACACATATGGGTCACATCAGCCCCAGGAGTCATTAACATGTTTGCATTCTGATGACGTGTGCGTTAGCCTCATCTGCACTCTAACAGTAAATGTTCGATGACATTAAAACATGCTATCAGATTACTAGTAATGAATCATTCATATATTCATTGTTGTCATGCATAATCTGTTATAAATAAAATTATGTTTTTGCATCTATTCCCTAGAAAATTCAATTGCAAACAGTTTGACACCAAATGTATAGTTATAACTCAAGAAATAACCAAGAAAATGTGAAATTATTAAAAACATTTTAAGCATCGCTAAGGGAAACCTGCCGAGTGTGTTAGGTTTACGTTCCGCAAAGTGCAGAGAGGACTAAATTCTATTATACATACTTTTGGGGGTTTTGCATCTATTCTCTAGACATTTGGAAACATTTTGACACCAAATATATTGTTATAACTCGACAAATAAGTTAGAAAATGTTAAATTATTGTAAACGTTTTTCACAACACTGAGTTGCCACGAGCCACCTGGGGATCCCAGAACATTTACAGTTAGGAACGCATGGAGAGGCTGGTCCACGAAAGTGTGTTAATACCCTGTTGGAGACGAGAGCCAAAACCTGGCCCCCCATCACAGAGGCACAGAGAGCAGGAGATTCTTTAAGATCACCCCTCACCAAGGAAACATCCAGAAAGTAAGTGAAGAAAAACAAACTACTGCTAGGTTCACAGAGAAACAAGAAATGAAGCAGCAATCAATTCAAACCCTTCTAGTTAGAGTTGGCCACCACTAGGTGGCAGTACCACTGGGAGCTGATGGCTCCCATGTTAACACTGCTCAATTTGTAGCATAGACCACACCATCCATTGCACCTAGAAATGATGGAGAAAGGGATCAGGGAGCTACTGATGCTCAGTGAGAAAGTGGCAAATCATTATATTCACTGCAGGTTTTCTGGATGGTAGGATGGTGAATCTCTGAAACTAACTATAGAGAATAAGTAAACCGAGACTTACCAGGGAGGAGGAGAGCGAAGATTAGACTCTCGAAGAAGGTAACCCAGGACAGGAACCCCGACCCAAAGCAACAAAAGCCCAAAGGACATAAAGAACACTGACTACATAACAGGATCCACCAGGAACCTGTCAGGCCTCCAAAACCCACAAGTCTAGATATCAGCCCAAGACATATTAGAAACGACTATGATTAAAGCTGTAAACTTACAAACATCATGGGCCGTAAGGTAGACCACAGACTGGATAGATATAATGAAACTTCGGACAACTGGAAAAAAAAATTTTAGGAACAGGGAACCAAGGAAACAGGATCAACAAACAATGCATCCCCAGAAGCAGTCTGGGTGGCACACAGGTAACAACAGTTGCAACTGGACATACAAAGTGATGCATCCCCTTCTTGAATCTCATCAACAGAGTATAGGTGGTTATCTTGAGGTTATCTTGAGATGATTTCGGGGCTTTTAAGTGTCCCCGCGGCCCGGTCCTCGACCAGGCCTCCACCCCCAAGAAGCAGCCCGTGACAGCTGACTAACACCCAGGTACCTATTTTACTGCTAGGTAACAGGGGCATAGGGTGAAAGAAACTTTGCCTATTGTTTCTCGCCGGCGCCTGGGATCGAACCCAGGACCACAGTATCACAAGCCCAGCATGCTGTCCGCTCGGCCGACCGGCTCCCTCCCCAGCTGAACAAACCACAAATCAATAACTAAAGGACCCCTCCAAGAGTCAACCATCTCATTCTTCACCAGAAAAGTAGAAAGCTGCATACAAAGAAACTGCCCACCAGGGTTGAAGGAACAGAATCCCCACTTCCAGAGGAGAGCATGGAACTCCCCAACCTAACAACTGGAAATGAGGGCAAGCAAAAACAAACCCTTGAACAATGTACCACAGACCAAAACGATGACCAAGAGCCTAGGTGATAAAAGAAAACCCAACACCCGATCCATAAACCAGGAAGGCTTACAAAGAAAATGAGCAAGCCAGAAGTGAAAGAACACACTAGGTAACTTACAGCATCGTACACGAGGAAATGTCGGAGCTGAATTCCAACAAAAGGCCAAACATTAAGAGCCAATAGTAACAGGTATAAGATGCTGATCAACAAACAACCTAACCAGGAACAAAACCCCAGAACCTGACATGGACAACAACCAATGAAGAGAGAAAAAGATGAAAAGAGCATCAAGAAACTTCATAAGGTTGGTGTGACAAAAGATGCAGGTAGGATACTAACAACTCAGCCATCTGAGCCACAAATGGTGATAGACCATCAAAAACTCCAGATGTGATAATCGAGGAGAATGTTGAATCAGCAAGAAACGTCGCCAACCCAATTTGCTGAAAGAGGTGGAGCGGATTTGCACGCTCTCTAGGTCAGCCATTTCTCTGGCTTTGAATGGCATTATTAGTGTGCAACAATATTCCACCCTAGAGAGCACTAGTGTCTTGAAAAGTATCATTATTGATATGGCATCCCTTGTTTAGAAGGTCCTCCTTGTTATCCAAACAGTCATTTTTCCTGTAGTCATGACAGCTACTATATTGTGTTCTTTAAAGGTAAGGTCTTCCGACATAATTACTCCTAGATCCTTTACATTGCTTTTTCATCCTGTAGTATGATTTGATTACATTTTATATATGGTTTCCATTTTTATATTTTCGTTTTTTCCATGGTGCAGGAGCTGGAAATTATTTTCATTAAACATCATATATAAATAACTGTGGCCCACTGAAACACCCGATTTACATCAGATTAGAGGTTTGCTGTATCCTCTATATTGTCTACTTACATGAAAATCCTAATGTCATCTGCAATGATGATACAGTACTATAGTTTGTATCCCTGTCTATGCCTGATATGAGAATGAGAAAAAGCACAGCAGCAAGTATGATACCTTGGAGGACTGAGCTTTTTAGGGTGGATGATATGGATTTTACTGTATTGACTATTACACTCTGCATCCTGTTCGTAAAGAAGTTCAAGATCCATCTCCCTACTTTGCCAGTACCTGTAATTCCCTTTGAGCGCATTTTGTGCACAATAACAGCATGGCCACATTTGTTGAAAGCTTTTGCAAAGTTTTTGTACATTACATCTGTGGTTTGCTTGTCTTCCATGGCACCTAAGGTCATGTCATAGTGATCTAACAATTGTGGGAGGCAAGAACGCTCTATTCTGAACCCATGTTGCCCGGGGTTCTGTAGCTTTGTAATTCTATGTGATCTGTAATCTTATTTCTTAACACTCAAGGATTTTTAGGATGTGTGAAGTTGGAACTATTGGTCTATAAGTTTTTTTGCATCTGCTTTACTACCTCCTTTGTGAAGTGGCAAGATCTCTGCTGTTTTAAGTATGTCAAGGATGACACCAGTATCTAGGCTGTCTCCAGAAGGTGTTTAGGGCCTGTGATAGTTGTGTTTTGCACTTCTTGGTGAGTATAGAATTCCATGAGTCTGGGCCTGGTGCAGAGTGCAGGGGCATGCTGTCTATGGCTGCTTCAAAGTCTGGTGGGGTTAGGGTGACATCTGATATATGGTTTGATGTTGGTGTCACATTCTTGAAGAATTAATTTGGACCATTGATCTTCAATCTATTCAGGGGTTCACTGAAAAATGAGTTGTACTGAAGCTTCAGTATTGCACTCATTTCTTTGTTGTCATCTGTGAAAGTTCCATCATCCTCGAACAAGGGCCCAATGCTGGATGCAGTTTTTGTTCTAGTTTTTGCATAGGAGAAAAAGTATTTTGGATTCCTCTCTATAGTATTTCACTAATGGCATTTTGCTACCTTTGCCTCTCTTGGATTTTATTTGATTCTTTCAACTTGAGCTCGATTATTTCTATTTCCCTACATTGCCTTCCTTGTCGTTGTTGGGATAGAGTGGAGCATTTGAGATGTTCTGCTATTTTTTTTCTTCACCTATAAAGGGAGCACCGCTCTCATCCCAGTTTGCATCGCTTTATCTGTTTTCTTAGTGGTATGTGCCTTCTACATGCTTCTAATACTACCTGGCTGATACCTGGTTCATGGGGTTCTGGGAGTTCTTCTACTCCCCAAGCCCGGCCCAAGGCCAGGCTTGACTTGTGAGAGTTTGGTCCACTAGGCTGTTGCTTGGAGCAGCCACAGCCCCACATACCCACCACAGTCCGGTTGGTCCGGCACTCCATGGAGGAAACAATCTCGTTTCCTCTAGATGATGTCCACGGTTGTTCCGGCAATATTTCTTATGCTCACTGGGAGGGTGTTGAACAACCGTGGATCTCTGATGTTTATATAGTGTTCTCTGATTGTACCTATGGCACCCCTGCTCTTCACTGGTTCTATTCTGCATTTTCTTCCATATTATTCACTCCAGTATGTTGTTATTTTACTATGTAGATTTGGTACTTGGTCCTCCAGTATCTTCCATGTGTATATTATTAGATATCTCTCTCGCCTTCTTTCTAGTGAGCACATTTGGAGAGCTTGGAGATGATCCCAATAATTTAAGTGCTTTATTGTGTCTATGTATGCCGTATATGTTCTCTGTATTCCCTCTATTTCAGCAATCTCTCCTGCTCTGAAGGGGGAAGTGAGTACTGAGCAGTACTCAAGACGGGACAGTACAAGTCATTTGTATAGTACAACCATTGTGATGGGATCCCTGGATTTGAAAGTTCTCGTAATCCATCCGGTCATTTTTCTGGCTGATGCAATATTTGCTTGGTTATGCTCCCTAAACATTAGGTCGTCAGACATCATTATTCCCAAATCCTATACATGCTGCTTTCCTACTATGGACACATTTGATTGTGTTTTGTACTCTGTATTATGTTTAAGGTCCTCATTTTTACCATACCTGAGTACTTGGAATTTATCACTGTTAAACATAATGTTATTTTCTGTTGCCCAGTCAAAAACTATGCTGCTACTGTGCCTATTTTCTCAAAGCACTGGTTTAAGTTTGCATTATCTAGATGTTCTTCCCAGCATATTTCTGCGACGTCTTGGTCTATTCATTCCCAGTTAACCAGTTTGTTGTTAAAATGAATTTGCTGAATTCACCTTCTCATGGATTTGAGATTGGCCACCAAAGAGCCATGAGGATCACCTTGCCAGTGTATGTCTCCAACCCAGAGCAACAATTGACCAAAAGGAACACCCAGAGTAACAATTGACCAAAGGGAAAAATATAGAGACACCTCTACCTTGACTAGTCCAGTCAAAAAGCATCCACCATGAGAGCCTCGTGATTAGGGAACAGAGCCACATAAGAGGGAAGCCGCCGGTTCCAAGACAACATGAAGAAGTCCACCTTAAGGTGACCGAACATCTTGCAGTGCTAATAAAAGGATGCAACTTCAACCGCCCATTCCATGGAAATGGGACAGAAATAGATAAACCATCAGCGATAACACTGGACACATCTTGCATGTAAACTATGCAAATAAAACCAAACACTAAGAAATCTTAAGCTGGGTTACCTGAAGAGTACAGCTCCAAAGGGTAAGGATCAAAGCGATTTCTCTTCAGTTTAGTGAACAAACCACCAGGAAGTAATTGGAATGGAGCCGGAAAACAGACCCCAGAGAAATACAAACCCTCAATATGGCTTGCCACACAACTGCAAACACGTGTACCATGCCATGCACATGAAGAAGCTGACTGAGAGGTATAGTGAGCACCAGGTACAAAAGCCTAAACCAGAGCCGAGGTGTCTAAAAACACATTGAGCAATGGGGAGGAAGGCACCACAAAACATTATACTGTCACTGAGAAGAAGAATACAAGTGGGGACACCATCAAAGAAATCACCTCCTTCTTGTAAAAAAAAATAGATAAATACGCGTACAAAATCCCAGACGCGAAGAGTTAAGAAGATCGAACTAATGAAGTACATCACTGGCCCGACCTGCTGACAGAGGCGGAGCTGTGAAAAAATGCCCGGGTTTGGACACCTGAGCAAGCAGCGCCAAAAACCAAGGCATAGCCGGCCACCAGGAATCCAAAAGGATCACCCTCCTCTGGTAGGACTCCAACCTGGCCAGGACCTGGAGCAACAGTGGGGCCGGAGGAAATAGGTACAGAAATGCCACCACCTTGATCAGTCTAGCTGAAAGGCATCCACTGCTAGGGCCATTCAATCAGGGAACAGTGACGTGTACAAGGGATGGATATGATTCCACACCGACACAAAGAGGTCCATGTCAAGGTGCCAAAGTGTCACACAAAGCCACAGAAAGGTGGCATCAACTTTCCACTGTGGAAACACGAAGGAACCTAAACAGACCATCTGTGAAGATGTTTGACTCCGCCAGCTGATACTGACAAGGGTGTCAATGGCACCCTTGTCAGCTTGATGCCATTACCTGCTTGATGTCCAGATGAGAAATATAATGAAATCAAATCAAATGTTTATTTAGGTAAGGTACATACATAAAAAGAGATTTTACAAAGAGTGATGGATGTATAGTTAGGGCTAGTACATACAATGCCTAAAGCCACTATTACGCAAAGCGTTTCGGGCATGAACTTTTGTGACCCTTGCACTAACCATTAAGATAGGATGCATGGTCCATATGAGGAACATGAACCAATAAGCAATCTCAAGTTTCCTTAATTCTTATGTTCTTACATGTACATGAAAAATAATATGCAAAACAATAAGATGTAAAGAACTTCTGTGACCCCATGAACCAACCTTCAAAATTGGATAAATTAATCTCACAGATTATACAGGAACAAGACTAGTCCAATTTGTGACTATCCATGTGTTCATTTTAAAATGGTAGAGACCAGGGTGAAAGTTTTACTTTATACGCTTATACATCATGTAACTATAACTGATATTCAGTATCACTAAAACTATGCCATGGACATTAAAATTACAACGGATCATAAAGGAAATTTTTAATAGAAATGCATGCTACATTGTGATAACTGAATTAGGAAATAAAAAGAAACAGAGAAGACAATGAAATGGTATGAAAGAGGAGGCATAGTAGAAATTCAAAGCATATAGTTCAATTAAAATGGCTCCATGTAAAATTTAAAAATTGGTCTTTTATTATATATCTACAATAATAAAAAAAAATTATTTTACATGCATCTTTAACAAAAACCTTATTCTATACATTCAAAACCAATGTAGCACATTATCACATACCTGAAAAGTGTTTTACCCAGTGACCGTGATGAAAGATCACAGCAGAGAGAGTATATGTTGCAGCGACATGATTCAGCGTATGAGATGTCAAATCAAGTATTTCGGGATACACAACATGCAGACGTCGCTTCAGATCGCGATCCCTGGATTACAACAGATATGTAAATAAGTATACAATCTCTAAAATCATTTTAAAAACAGCACTATGCATATGTACAGCAGAGCTTCGGTTAACGAATTTAATCCGTTCCGGAACCGAGCTCGTCATATGAAACGCTCATCTTGCGAAACGAATTTCCCTATTTAAAATAACAGAAATAAAATTAATCCATTCCACCACCAAAAAACATCAATATGATATTCGATTTTTTATATTTTTTCATAGAAAATGGAGCAGCCTACCTGACATTCACTGAACAAACCTTTTTGACATTTGTTCTTTTTTCGAATTTTTTTTAAATTTTCTTATTTTTTTTTTAAATTTTCTTATTTTTGGTGGTTAAGGCAAGAGCTAAGAACAGGGAAGAGAAAGATCATGCAAATGCAAATATAAAATCTCAAATTATTTTGAGAATTATACAAATTTATACTTACATAAGGCTATTATTCCTGATGACTAAAACTGCTGGTAAATTCTGAATCTTTGGCGTTACAATGCGATCTGCTTTCACCCTAGCCCCACATCCTCCTGTACTGGTGCTGTCAGATCCACACACCAAGGACACCCCAGTCTGAGTCTCAGTTTGAAGGTCTACAAGGCACTGGTCAAGCGGGCACTCATCACCACTCACGTAGGCAGCCATGGTGTAAGATGTGGCAGGTGCCAAATGGTTCTCATGTTCTGTTTCACATACCGGACATTTCCATCTGATGATTAAAATGCATCTTATTCTCAAGTATCTCTTACACAATGATATTTTAAAAATCCCTCAAATGATAATTAAAAAATTCCCATACATACATAATATTGTTTTCTACAATATGCTTAATGCCTTTCTCCCAACTGAAAAATCTTAAGACAGAATTGCAGAAAAGGTATGGGTTGCAGGACATTTCATTAGAGATGTGCTAGGAACAAATTTACATGCAATAGTGTACATTTGACATTAAAGGTTAATATTCAGTATTCAATCGATATTTTTGTCAATTTTGTGTACATAAACTGAATTATTCAACATGTAATTACCTAAATGTAGTTACAGGATGAGAGCTACGCTTGTAATGTCCTGTCTTCCCAACACTCTTTGTTATATACAGTAACGCTTCAAAACTACTAATGGTTTTGGCCTCCACCACGTTCTCAAACATGTTCTTCAAACCATCTACCACTCCATTAACGGAAGTAAATTTTCTTATATTTCTTTGACAGCTTTCTTAAGTTTGTTTAAATCTATGACCTCTTGTTCTTGAAGTTCCATGTTTAGGGAATTCTTCCTTATCAATTTTATCAATTCCCATTACTATTTTGTACGTAGTGAGGTTATCTTGAGATGATTTCGGGGCTTTAGTGTCCCCGCGGCCCGGTCCTCGACCAGGCCTCCACCCCCCAGGAAGCAGCCCGTGACAGCTGACTAACACCCAGGTACCTATTTTACTGCTAGGTAACAGGGGCATAGGGTGAAAGAAATTCTGCCCATTGTTTCTCGCCGGCGCCCGGGATTGAACCCAGGACCACAGGATCACAAGTCCAGCGTGCTGTCTACTCGGCCGACTGGCTCCCCACTGATCATATCACTTCTTTTTCTTCATCTTCTAGTTTTGGCATATTTAATGCCTCCAACCTCTCCTTGTAGCTCTTATCCTTCAGTTCTGGGAGCCATTTAATTGCATGTTTTTGCACCTTTTCCAGTTTGCTGACGTTCTTCTTAACAGATGGGCACCATGCAACTGCTGCATATTCCAGCTTTAGTCTTAACAGGTCATGAAGTTTCTTTTGTTTTTCACCATCCATGTACAGTAACACCTCACCTTACAAATGCCCCTATTTACGAGCTTTTCGGGTTACGAGCCAATTTCTTCGTAAAGTGTGAATCGGCTTACAAGCTTTGCCTCAGGTAGCGTAGCTTGTTGATATGCGTATGGGCTACCTAGCACGTGGTTCCTGGTGGCAGAGTCGCTTGCGCTTCAGTTTATCAGTGCCTCCCGCTTTGTGATGATCGTGCATGAATTCTTTGTAAAGAATTTCATTGCTTTTTGTTTTTTTGGGGTTTTGAACATAAAAGTAATTATTATATATCATGCCATGGGTCCCAAGAAAGTCAGTGGTAAGGTTCAACCTAAGAAAACACATGTGAGGATGACCATAGAGCAAAAACATGAAAATGTTACACGGGTTGTTGAACTAGCTAGGCAGTGCAACAAATCTATGTCAATGATATGCACTGTAATTGCTAAGAAAAGGGGACATTACGAGTGCTAAAGTGGCAAAAGGAGTATCAACAATCACGAAACAAAGAACACAAACACTTGAGGACGTTGAAAAGTTATTATTAATTTGGATACACAACAAGGAGTTAGCGGGTGATAGCGTTTCTGAGGCCATCATTTGTGAAGAAGCTAGGCTATTGCATGAAGACCTTTGAAAGAAAACCCCTGGGACAAGTGATGCAAATACAAGAGAGTTTACAGTGAGCAGGGAATGGTTTGAGAAATTTAGAAAAAGAAGTGGCATTCACAGTGTTGTGAGTGTTGTGTGTTCTGAGATGGAGGAACACAGCGAAGAACTGACCACCAAAGTCGGTCCTTCATGAAGTTCTAGTCCTTCACAAGGCGTAGCAAAAAGAGGCAGCTGAGGTAATCTCTTCTGGGGAGGATTAGGCAGTACAGAATGCCCCTTCCTCAACAATTAAGAAATGGTGCAGACTAGTGGAAGAAATGCAAACTTTTATTGAAATGACTCGCCCACAGCAAGCTGTAGCAGGCCATTGCCATAACCTTTTTAATGACACTGTGATGCCTCACTACAAACAAGCATTACAACGTAGGGAAAACAAGTCTCTATGGAAAGGTTTTTAGAGAGAAAAGCAAGCAGTGAGCCACATGCAGGTCCTAGTGGTATGCAGGGAGAGTACGTGCCAGAGAATGTACCCCAGAGAAGTCATCACTGCCTGATGTTATAATGGAAGGGGACTCCCCTTCCAAACACTAACACCTCTTCTCCTCCCCCCCTCCTCACCGTCTTCCATACGCCAACAAGTCTTCAATAAAGGTAAGGAATAACTTGTACATACTATAGTACTAAATCTGGGTGAATTAGGTATGAAATTTATTTTGAAATTAATATTTTTGGGGGAGTGTGGAACAGATTAATTCATTTTACATTATTTATTACGGGAAAATTCGTTTCGGGTTGCAAATTTTTGGCTTATGAACCGTCTCTGGAAACGGATTAAATTTGCAAGCTGAGGTACCACTGTTTTTAAAAGTAATTCTGAAGTTGGAAAGTGTAGCATAGGCTCCTTGTACGATGTTCTTTATGTGGTCCTCAGTTTATAATTTTATATCTAGAACCACCCTTAGATTTCTTTCTTTATCAGAATTTTGTAAAGATTTTTCATATAATTTGTAGGCTGTGTGGGGTCTATGTTTTCCTATTCCACATTCCATAACATGGCATTTATTCACATTAAATTCCATTTGCCAAGTGGTGCTCCATACGCTTATTTTGTCTAGGTCTTCTTGAAGGGCGTGACAATCGTCTAAGTTTCTTATTTTCCCTAGCATCTTAGCATCATCAGCAAACCCATAAAGATTTCAACTTTGATTCAACAGAGCAGAAGAAGCTGTTAAACACATGGGGCAAACTCTTACTGAAGTGACCATACCAGTCATAAATACTCATACTCTGCCTAAGTAAAACAGAAACAAGCAGCAACACTTAGTGGGCAAGCCAGAGGCTTAGGGTCTGTGCTGGAATATCCCTGAAAAAAAAAAAAAAAAAATAGGCAGAAGCAGCATTAAACAGCCTGGTTGACTAGACTACCAATCAGGAGGCCTGGTTAGAGACCGAGGAAAAGGGATGTTGATCCTCAGAATCACTGACAGGTAATAAGGCATTATAAGTTTACCTGGCACCACTGTCAAGACACTGACGACCATCAGGTAAATAGAGTTTACCCTAAGAATTGACAAAGCTGTTGACTCTGCAGACTTTTTTTTTTATGTATATTTTGCTTCAATAACCCACAAAAAACTTGTCAATTATAGCAACCCATTTAAGAATTACAATGAACAAATAAGTTGCTTACCTTGCAAGCCTCATTAAATTTGTATTAAACAGCGGTCTTAGCTCTGACCCTAACTTGGGATCAGCAATTAGTGTGTCAATGGTGTTTTCCAAAAATTCAGAAACACATTTCAGCACTTCGTGGTCTGCATCCTTCCGCATGATTTCCTGAGTTGCAAAGAGCCCCATTCTTTCAAACACACTACCAGGACTACATGCTATGGCTCTGAAAGTAGTAATCAAATATTAATTATATTCTTTATTCTTTAGATTAAGTAAATAGGAGTATACAAGAGAAAATACTTATGGACATGAACTAGATGTTGAGGTACAATATTGCAAGGGAAGCATTTATATTATTACACCAAGGAAAGAGCCAAAGGGCATTACCATGAGAAAGAGTGCAAAGACAGTCGAAGGAGACGGGGAATCCTAGTCATTGTTTACTTTGGAATAAAACTAATAGAATCTACTTTGAACATAAGAACAGAACACTGCAACAGGCCTACTGGTACATGCTAGACAGGTGCAATTTTACATCCATGTACTGGAATTGTATGTTATTTTCAATTAGGCATCTGTCTATACTATTTTTAAAACTTACCATGGCATCTTATGTCAATTATGTTTATTTTTGTCATCTATGTCTATTTCCAAACCAATGTTCCCCATATTCTTTATAATCTAAATTTGCCAGATGAATATGCTGATGAGAGTTCTACTTTGTCAATAAATTATTTCATCACCTTGTTTATGTCACCTTCTTTAATAATACCATTCATCCATTAGCATAGCACACTTCAATCATACCTCCCCTTGTTCCTTGCCTTTCAAGAACTTGCAGCTTCAATTCTCCTAAATATAGCTTTGTAGCAAAAATTCCTTATACAAAGGAATCTCCTGGGAACCTCGGTACTCAAATTTAACACTATTGCTCGCTTTAGACACCGATCACGTCCATTTTTTTTTCTTGAAAAAAAAAAATGGACGTGTACACTACAAAAATATTTGTATAAAATTAATTTTTTAGCTGATCGACCTCGGGATACTTTCAAAATAAGCGCCTTTAGAATGTGCAAAATTGGTTACCAAAATGAAAGATGTAACACGAAACTTGACGTCAGAACACTTGAAAGATTATAAATACGTTTTTGGGTCTAAATTTTAAATTTTAAAATATTTGTTAAAATTCTATTTATTGTGCTATTATTATGGGACTAGTTTTAAAATGTGTGCCTTTATATTGCGAACAATTTGATACCAAAACGAGCGATGTAACATAAAAATTGATGTTATCAAACTGAACGAGTATACACATTAGGTTGTGGTGTGCAAATTGGTGCTCGTTCACGGGTAATTTTAGGCTTGCTGTGGGGAGTCTTGCCAGGCTTCTGGACATTATATGCATATACATTTGCAGGGAATTTAATTGCAAACACAATGATACCAAAACGAACGACGTAGCACGAGAATTAAGGTGAGAAAACTGAAACGAGTATACACATTTAGGCATCACCGCATGCTTGCCCGCACCATTAGCCCCATGACGTCAAAGTCTGCGGCGCTCTCGTGGCACACGTGATAGTGTTAATTCATTACAGAAGGCCATTCGAGTGCAGATCTGTGCAAGAACAGTGCCGAATAATTTTTCCTATGAGGAATAATGTAAATTTAATTAATCCATTCCAGATCACATATGAATACAATAAATAAATTAATGTAAATATATTCTCACTTTACCTGTGCCTAGGAGAGGTGAGGCATATGTGGAAGGTGGTGAGGGGGAGGACAGATGTTATTGTTTGGCAGAGGAGTCCCCTAACATAAAAACTTCCGGTAATTATGATTCTAAGGTTTTTTCTCTTTTCTGTCTTTTTCTAATGTAGATATTGTAGATTTAAGCATATCAAACTTGGTAGCAAGAGATGTAATGGGCACATGGGCACCACTTTCATATTTTGCCGAGTTTGTTCTTTTTTCATCTTTATCGTGGTTCTAACTAATTTTTTTCCATTTGGCTCCTATCACTAACTTTCTTAGGCACCATGGTGACTTATTTATGCTATGAATATAAAAAACATCCAAGAAAATACAAGAAAGTTTACAGAGAAGTTTAGTGGGGTGTGCACTGAACAGCTACTGTGAAAATGGCTCTACCGTTA
The DNA here is from genome assembly GCF_040958095.1 of Procambarus clarkii. Taxonomy (NCBI): domain Eukaryota; kingdom Metazoa; phylum Arthropoda; class Malacostraca; order Decapoda; family Cambaridae; genus Procambarus; species Procambarus clarkii. The sequence goes on from NC_091222.1 coordinate 29,546,472, forward strand.
TGCGTGTTTACGTTTGAGTGCCGAGCAAATGGTTGACTATTGAGAACGAATACAGTGTTTGAGTTCTGAAGTGTTCGAGTTGGGAGCTGTTTGAGTACTGAGGTTACTCTGTACAGGATTAATTTTGCTATTCTACATTGTATGTTATTAAAATAATTTATATCTATTTGGAACTACAGTAATGAAAACTCAACAGCATAATCACACTGAGGTTTTACTGAATTAGTTAAGGTTGAAGGAAAACATAATTTTTCATATTGCTAACAATTCTAGATATAAAGTAAAAAATATTTTTGGCTTTACTAAATATATTTATACACTGCTGTCTTGGTTTTAGGGTTCTACTAATCATAACTCCCAGGTTCATTCAACAAATCCATTAACTAATATCCATGTCATGATTTGAGGCCTAGTGTTAAATTCTTTTCCCAGACTAAACAAAACCCAGAATTGAATGTAATGAAATGCCAATTTCTGGAAGATTCCCAGTGGCTCCTGAAGCTATCTTTCTAAGATTCCTTCATACTAAAAGGTCACATCAGCCTGTCTGGCCTACCAGGGACCAGTGCCAGAACCTGTCCCCTTCACAAAGGTGCCGAGAGCAGGTGATAATCTGCCTGCCACCTCACAAGAAAAAGCCTCTAGAAAGTCAGCACAGCTTTACAGACAACTGAAGGGTTCACAGAATACAAAGCCTTTATAAATGCCAAACATCTACTGCAAACAAGTCACACAGAACAAGGGATTCACTCAATCAAGCTTAACACTTGTTAGTACCAATTACCACCACCAGGTGGCCTGGCCCCGGCCCACAGCTGGTTCCCGCAAGTCAGTTCTGGACCTGATGGACAAACTCAAGACAAACCAATGAACCTAGAGGGCATGAAGGATGAAGGGAGCCACCAGGACTCCTCCAAAAATTGGCATTTCAATACATTTAATGCAGGTTTTCTGAAGAGAACCCGTTGTGGCTCCCTGAAGCTAATTTAACTTAGATGATTGTCATGCCCTTCAAGAAGACCTGGACAAAATAACTGTATGGAGCACCATTTGGCAAATGGAATTTAGTGTGAATAAATGCCATGGAGGACACAGACCCCTCACACCCTATAAATTATGTGAGAAATCTTTAAATAATTCTGATAAAGAAAGAGATCTAAGGGTGGTTCTAAATAAAAAACTATCACCTGAGGACAACATAAAGAACATCATGCAAGGAGCCTATGCTACACTTTATAATTTCAGAATTGCTTATAAACACATGGATGGTGAAACACTAAAGAAATTGTTCATAACTTTTGTTAGACCAAAGCTGGAATATGCAGCAGTTGTATGGTGCTTATATATTAAGAAGCACACCAACAAACTGGAAAAGGTGCAAAAACATGCAACTAAATGGCTCCTAGAACTGAAGGACAAGAGCTACGAGGAGAGGTTGAAGGCATTAAATATGCCAAAACCAGAAGATGGGAGAAAAAGAGGCGATATGATCACGACGTACAAAATAGTAACGGGAATCGATAAAATTGATAGGGAAGAATTCCTCAGACCTGGAACTTCAAGAACATATATATTTAATATGGTCATATAATTAACTAAACAAAGCTGCTGAAGAAATACTGCATAAGAAAATTCACTTTTGCAGAGTGGTCGACGGTTGGATCAAGTTAGGTGAGAAGGTGGTGGAGGCTAAAACCATCAGTAATTTCAAAGCATTATATGACAGAGTGGTGGAAAGACGCGACACCACAGGGCCAAAACCATCAGTACTGTAGTTTCAAAGCATTATACAGCAGAGTACAGTACTGGGAAGATGGGACACCACGAGCATAGCTCTCATCCTGTAACTACATTTAGGTAATAACTCTCTCTCTTTAGTGCATTCCTTTTAAAACACCATTACAAATATTGTTAACATTTTTACCTTAAAATAAATACTACAATTACAAAAACGCGTGAAAATTACATCTTTGGTCTTTTATTTTATTAGAGTACTGTATCTGCAGTTTCAGTTATCGCAATGTCCACATGTACCAACTAGTCCAGCTAATCAAGGTTGCACTGTAGTTGTTTAAGATTTTAGTTTTTGTAATTCAGTAAAATACCAGACATTTCTTGAAGGGTGGCGAGTGATTTATGACTTATTTCAATACTTTATAGGAAGGTTTAACTTGGTACCGAGTATATTTCTGATCTGATCTTTATTTTCGATCTGATAAAGCTCCCTTCTTTACAGAGGGATCATGGGAGCTTATTAAATAATGGGTGAGGGTGCTACTTTGCAGTCCTTTTTAATAGCAAGTAAGGCTTGGAAAGGTTTTGAGTGTTTATGGATGCATTTTCAGTAATTACTCCAAGCTAAACCAAGTCCTCTTCCATTGCCTCAATGGCACCCGTATGTGTTGGCAGGGAAGTTATTTAAAGAATTCTGTTATGCAGATGTGGATTTTTTTATGTGGCCAGCTGTGGTTTGTTTTGACTCACTGACTTTCTGGGCACCTTCCTCAGTGGTGGCATAAATGAATAACTTAATACAGTATATAAATGCCAGGGCTCCCTGTGCCTCTGTGAGGGGACCAGGTTCTGGCTCTGGGTCTCCAGTAAGCCAGAGACCTCCGAGGTGACTGATGCACCTACATCGGTGACGGTAGCTACAGGGAATCAAAAGAGGCTTCCCCCAGAAATGATTGTATAAAGATCCAAGGTCAACATTGAAGCCATATAGCTCATGCTGTTGACTTGCTGATGCAACATCTGGCATGTTGACACATCTGGCTGGGGTCACCAGCCAGCTACATTGAATGGCTCACAAAGCCAGTAAAAATGTAGATATACTGTATATTATTTATTTTCACTTTTCCATACATTTTACAAACAACTTAACCATTCTTTAAGGAAACAATATTTTTTGGAAGTTTTTTATTTGTGCATATGAGCAGATAAGCATGCACTTTATATCCATAGTCACACTTGTGGGGTAAAGAGTTAAATTATGATTACTGTGTATTGTAGATTACAACAATCTCTTGAAAATTAAATAAATATGCAATTTGTGTAATTATAGTAAGGAAAATACTATTATATATTACGCATCTTTACCTGCCATTATTTTTATTCCTTAACTGATACACATGAATGTAACAGGTAAATTTATGAATCTTAATTAGACATATGTGAGTGATACTGAAAATATGAGGCAGCCCCTTGTAAGTAGTGATATCAAAATAAAAGAAAAGGTTAGGTGAAGGCAATGGTGCAAAACAAAATATTGTAAAAAAGTAAAGATAGAAGCGCTCATATGGTTTATTGAAGCGCAAATTACAGTGTGTGCATGATAACAAAGAAAGCAGTGAATCAAGTAGAAAAATAATATCATACAGTGGACTTCCGTTTCACTATAGTATACTTCCCCAATAACGGGTTACCAAAGACTATAAATATTGGATTAATATTATAATTATTATAATTGATGAAAAGTGCAACATTAAATCAGGATGTGAAACAATACCATAAACATTACAGTCAAATTAGAGAAGCATACTTATTGGCATGGGTGTCCATTTCAACAAACATGGCCTGAAGGAGGTACAACATGCACGACAGACTCTCCTCATCAGCAAATCCATCAACAGCATTGATGACATTCCTAAAAAATAATAATAATAATAATAATACACAGAGAAATCACATTATGTGATATATAAATGAGCAAATCCAACAGGAGCCTTCATGAGAGTTTGAACGTATGCGCTGGGTGTTCTTAGGTGCATACTTGGGACCCTTGTGGGTGGAGTAGTACTCCAGGTTGTAAGTCTTTGACCATGTCGTGGTGCAGTTGACTAGAGCACGCCTGGGAACACACAGCGTATAGGATAGAACCCTTATCAAGGCTCCTCTTGGATTTGTTCAATAATTATGATAATAATAACAACAACCATAAAAAAATTATGAACTTAACATTCTGAAATAAAACTAAATCATAAGAAAATGTTTAAGGCTATAGAGAAAACAAGCAAAATAATATTTAGGTTATTCTAATTAGGCAGCATTCACATCTAATGTCACTCAAGTGCACAAGATCAAATGTGCCCATCATAATGACATTTTATGTAATTGTCCACTGTACTGTATTTCAAACCGGCAATTCTTTTACTTTGCACAACATGTGTGTGTGCACTAACAAGACCCTATAAACAAAATAAACAACCAGCTATTTAATTTGCAAACACTTCTATTTCTTTCTTTTAATATTTTCCCTATCTAAACTTTTATGTATTACCTTAAACTGTACAAGAAATAAGTAATTCAACTTGATTGCAATTCAGATTAGCTTTCAGCACAACAACCCATCTACTAAAGTTTCACAATTACTAAAATTCAAAACAAAAACAAATTTTTAAGCAAAAGATAATGGAAAACAAGCCAGAAGCTTATAGTTACCTCAACACCAAGCAATAATTTCTGTCAAATGAAGTAAGAGAGAGAAATAGCAAGAATTTTCATTTATTAAAATCTACAAAATTGTATTTTGTAAAGCAACCATACTAGAACAAGAAAAAATCAGCACTGAATGAAACACCAATTTCTGGGTGAGCCCTGGTGGCTTCCTGAGGCTACTATGCTGAGATCCTGGCCCACTCAAAGAGTAGCAGGGGTCGAGTACTCAATGTGTCAACTTTGTGAAAGAGAAAACATGCACTCTCTTGATCATTATATTGTAGAATGTCCCATACTGACTGACTTTCGCCCTCCTGGGCTAAGGTATGCTGAACTCTGTAGTTACTATATGAGTACTGGAACACTTGATGATATATTGGACTTGTATCCAAGCAGGGAGTGGTGACAGTCACTGGGAAAGGCAACCAGCGTGTCAGCCAGTCAAAACAAGCCACTGCTGGCTTCAAGAGACTAATGCCTCAACAACTGCCTCAGTTATGCAAACAAACAATTGAGGTCTCATAACCATCGTGAGCTTGTTTACCCCACCTCCCCCACTCATCTGAGGAGAGGAGGAAGGTACTTCAGTGCCAAGGCTGAGCTACCCACTAAGGATCCAGAAGGTTCACCCATCCCTGGTAGGGCTCCTTTCTGGTCAGGACTTGGAGCACCAGCCGGACCAGGGGTAAGAGGTACAGGAACCCCCATCTCGACCAGTCCAGTCCACAGCTAGGGTTTCACAGTTGGGGAATGGAGCAGTGTATAAGGGAAAGTGCCGATTCTAAGACGAAGTGAAGCGGTCCACATCTGGGCATACAAACATCTCACAAAGCCTTAGGAAGGAGGCATTGATGGTGCACTCTATGGAAATGGGAATAAACCAGGACGATCTTCCACGAGGACATTGGACACACCCAGGGAATGAAATGCGCAGATAGCCAACTCCAGAGCAGAAGAGCCACCTGAAAAAATCCAGGTGGCAGAAGAATCCAGCAGAAGAGCCACCTGAAATGTCCAGCTCCAAAGAGACAGGGCCTGAAGTGAACCCACTCAGTTAAGAATGTAAACAACAGGAAAACATCAGAATGGAGGCAGAGCACAGAGCCCGGAGGAATCCAACGATCTGCAGTGATGCAGTGAGTGCCACACAGCCACAAACTCCCAAATGGTACCATGAGCCCAATGAAGGAGAGGACGACAACGACCCTAGCTGGACTGGTGAATGCTGGTCACAAAATCCCAACCCAAAGCCAAGGTATCCATGCAAAGGACCCATGGTTGAGCAAAGGTGCAGGAAGGTGCCAGACAAACAAACCCCGAGAAGCCAGCCATGCAACATCCGGCAAGAAGCCAATTGATTGTTGTTTTCTCTAAGGAGATTCTTTCCTTAGAGAGAACAACAATATCCCACTCTAGAGAGCACTAATCTCTTAAAAAGTATCATTATCACCATGGCATCTTTTATTTGGAAGGTTCTTTTTTATCCAGCCTGTCATTTTTCTTGCAGTTCTGACAGCAACTTTGTTGTATTTGGTACAAAGGTGTTGTTTTAGGTACAGGGAACGATTCAAAACTCCTGCATGTACACAGGACTCACAGCTTTTGCCACAGGATTCCAGTAAACAGACGCCATCTTGAAAAAACCAGTGTTGAATGTAATGAAACACCATTTTCTGGGCGAGACCCAGAGGCTCCCGGAGCTGTCCGGGCTGATATGAATGTATCAGACTGTGGCATCAGTCAAGTCACGTTTGATCAGTCAAGCCACGGGGTATGCCCGAGGCCCGTTTGCCTCAGGCAAACTCTGTGCCCAAATGTCAGCCCAAGACATATTAACTACAAGCCAATGCAGCAAACTTACAAATGTCGTGAGCATGAGGATAGACCGCAGGCTGGCTGGACCGAATAACTCTGTGGATGACCTGGGAGACCTGAACCCTGGAACAGGGAAGAAGGGAAACCGGGTCAACCCAAAGTGCATTCCCGGTTACCGAGGTTGTGGCACACAGGTAACGGCGAAGAGCCGCAACTGGACACAACACATAATGCACCCCGGGCTGAACCTACCAAGCATCCACAACCCAAGGACCCCTTCAGAAAGCAGCCGTCCATTCTTCACCAGAAAAGAAGAAGACGGCTGCAAATGAACAAACCTACCACCAGGACCAAATAAGCAGAAACCTCTGCGCCGGAAGAGAGCATGAAGCTCCCAACCCGACTCCCAGAGGACAAATGCTAACAGGAAAAGGGCCTTCGAAAAACAATCTTGTACCAAAGGGGCCACAACAAACCGAGAAGAAGAAAGAAAAGAGAGCACCCGGTCCAATGACCAGGATGGCTCAGGCAGTGCATGAGCAGTTCCGTAATGGGAACTGAAAATATATCTTCAGAAGGACAGCATCCTTCTGAAGATGTATTATTTAATACGAAAGTACTTAAGGAAATTCCCGTTTCAATTCTTCCTTCGTGGTTTGACACTGTCACATTTTTCATCACGTGTTAATTTTCGTGATTTACACACACACACATACAGTGACACCTTGGCTTATGAATGTCCCTCTTTAAGAACTTTTCAGGTTACAAGCCCAATTTCGTCGGAAAATTTGAATCGGGTTACAAACTTTGCCTCGGGAAACGAGTTTGTTGATACGCGTATGGGCCGACCTAGTGCGTGGTGGCATGGCGATCGCACCTCAGTTTATCAGTGCCTCCCACCTAGTGACTATCGCGCCTGAATTCTTTGCAAAGACTTAGTTTTTTTTTTTTTATATTTGGTTATTTGAACATGAAATTTGTTATTATATTCAGATTCAGATTCAGATGTTTATTCAGGTAAGGTATATACATACAAGTGATGTTACATTAATGGATTGATATATAGATAGAGCTAGTACATACAATGCCTAAAGCCACTATTACGCAATGCGTTTCGGGCAAGACTCACATAACTCACAATGGGTCCCAAGCAGCCAGTGGTAAGGTTCAAGCCAAGAAAACACATGTGAGAATGACCATAGAGGAAAAACAAGAGATCATTTGTAAACATGGAAAATGGTACACGTGATGTTGAACTAGCTAGGCAGTACAACAAATCTTCAGGGAAGGAGGAGGAAGCAGTAGAGGATGTCCCTTCCTCATTAATTAAGAAAATGTGTGCAGTATGGGAAGAACAGCAAAGTTTTGCTGAAAAGAATCACCCAGATAAAGCTTTAGCAGGCCATTGCATTGATCTTATTAATGACAATGTGATGTCTCACTACAGACAAGTGTTACAAAGAAGGGAAAAACAATATTCAAATGGAACAATTTCTAGTGAGAAAATCAAGCAGTGAGCCAGAAGCAGGTCCTAGTGGTATGTAGGCAAAACATGCCATAGAGTGTACCCCAGGGAAGTCATCACTGCCTGATGTTATAATGGAAGAGGACTCCCCTTCCAAACAGTAACACCTCTCCCCCCACTACCCCCTTCTCACCATCTTCCATACGCCAACAGGAGTCATCAGTAAAGGTAAGTAATAACTTGTACGTACTTTTGTACTGAAGATTTGGGTGAATTAGATATAAAATTTAATTTGAAGTCCCTTTTTTTACGGAATGGACTTTTGTTTTTCCTTCATGTTAGCATAGTCAAAATGAAAGTGCTCATTTTTAAGACTTTTTATTGCAATACCTGAACTTTGGGAGATGAAATAATGCTTGTAGAGCTGAATTAATCCAACATGTATTTGCTGTATTTTGTAGCCCAACTGGTTTGTTTTGGTCTCGAGGTTGATCTGTGGGACGAACTTTCACTTTCCCTGCTCCGCCCCTAAGATCTGCTAGGCACCAAGGATTGTTTGAACATCTCTTTCTGAAAAATAATAACAACATTTCCACATTATATTCGTTTTACAATGCAGTAGCGTAATAGAAAATTTCTCAATTTAATAAGAATAGAACAAAAACTTAAAATAAGGTATGGAAGCTAAATACTGTACTGTACAGTACACTGAAATATAGTAAACTGTAGTTTTAAATATATGAACTTGGACTTTGATATGACATGTTTAAGTATAATACTGCTCATCACTATCAAGCCCACATACTGGCATGGAAGAGTTTTTGGGCTTTTGTCCATTCCATAAGTTTTCAGGATTTGTTCTTTTGTTAGCTGATCTTCTGAGAATGGTTTAAAAGTGGACAAAAGGCTCTGTGGTTCACTGTTCTTCACAAATGTATCCGTTGTCTGAGAATGATCACTGCTGTCTGAGACACTCTTCTCGACGACAACAGTGTCTTCTGAGGCATCATCCTTTACTGTAGAGCCACACAATTCTGAGTCTTTTGGCTCTTTTAACGTGCTGACTGGTGCACCACCATTGACCATTGGCAAACTGAGCACCCATTTCCATTTGTCACTACGGTAACCTGCCTTTATATACGACAAATCGTTGCTGATCCTGAAAAATACAATTAAATTAATATCAAAATTATATATACTGTAACTAAATAATAAAAATAAAATGTAGTCAGTTGAACAAATGTAATTATCAAAAGAAGGCACCAAACCAGGAATATGCTGTAGCACCATTAATGTGACTGAATATGCAAACAGTGCTAAACATTACTCAAGATACCAGTACAAGAACAAAGGGATATAAGGCGAGCAATAGCAAAGGTATCAGACTAGCCAAGGAGTCTAACGAGGGACAAATGACCCTAGTGACAACAGAAAAGCAAGAAATACAAATATCCAAAAAAAATTGGGACATTCTACAAGTGAATAACTGGAAGTGGGACAGAACAGCTATGACAAGAAGACAAAAATTAAAAATACTAGGCAAAGAAAAAGACGCAGAACTAGTTAAGATCAGAGAAATCTGGGATGGGACACAGGTAAAGCCAACAGAGAAGGTTAAGGCAAGGGGACTGTGGGTAAGGAGCATAGGCGAGTCGACAAGATCCAGCAAGGAAGGGGGTGCTGCGGAAAGGCAGTAAGGGGATGCAGAATGAGGAGGGATAGAAATGAGCATGTGCTCCCGAGCACAGGCAGCACCAGAGAAAGGAACAAGGGCAATAGAAACTTCTATAGTGAGGACAGATGCCTCCGCTGCTGAGATGGGAGAAGGTGCAGGAACAAGACAGGGGTGAAGCAGAAGGATTAATACCCTTTTATCCACAGGGATGAAGAGGAGAGGGACCAGGTTTACCTTTCTGAGAGACATAGGTGCAGTAGCATCAAGGTACTGTGAGATAGCCACTATCATCTCAGGAGGGAGAATGAGACAGGTGACACAAGGATAGCAGGGAGGAAGGTGAATACTGGCCTAGATAGCTATATGCTTGTGAGGGTCAAAGAGGACAAGAGGATAATTGTAAAGGAAGACGGGACAGAGAGTTGGAAGGGCCCACAACAGATAAAAAAGAGCGAAGATGTGGAGAGGCGACACAGAAAACAACAGGCAGGGAAAAAGACTGGGTGGAAACACCGGCCAGTAACACCAGACAAACACCCAGGGGTCTCAGGCATGGAATTGATTATGGATCTTAGGAGGGGAAGAGGAGCATGACATAATGCACTGGCGTAATTCATGCCAGAAAAAAAGGAAAGGTGGACCTGGCATCCAGCCTTGGGAAAAATATGCAATCTCAATGTGTAAAGTGGAGGATGGCTTGTTCAAACTTATAGTATAGATGTATAGTGTATAATGAAGTGCCCGGTCAGGTATAGTGCCTTATAATATAGGCCTGGTCAGAGACCGGGCCATGGGGACGTTGACCCCAGGAATCAGCACATGGTAGACTCTGCCACGCCCACCACCCAGGAAAGGAAGATAGAGCCCAAGGAAAAACCTCAAAAGAGGGAGTCGGATGGGAAAACTCAGAAGCTTTAACAGGAAAGAGCAGCACAATTGCCTCTGCACCTGAATTAGAAGGGGGCAACTCCTGAATCTGCCCAAGTCGCATTCCGAGCTAAACCCTGCCCCGATTCCGAAACCCTCAGATGCTTCAGAGCCAGAGACATGGGGAAGAGTGAACCAAAACAACTGGGGGAGGGAAGAGGGGGTGCAGATGGAACCAAGGTTGAGTTGACCAAACCTTCAATTTCAAGTCCCTAAAATACAAATGGGGCAGCCAACTGGGAACACAACCTAAAGTGTTGCTGGACCAAAAGCCGGCAATACAAAGCACATGCTGCTTGAAATTTCTGGGCTTCCATAGAAGAATGGGTGAAAATGAGTACATGGGGGAACAAGTCCCACATTACTCTGGGTCGAAGGTGTCACTGACCCAACAAGCAACACGGCGGAGGCAGAAAGAATGAACATCCCCGAGTGGCAACGGCGACGAACAACCCTCAAATTTGCACAAGATGAGAGCGGGGTCAAAAGTGGTATCCTTGGTACCCCCGAGCCCGCGGGGTTTTCCGAGGTCTGTAGGCTGAATGAGTCCTGCAGAAAGCCCAGGCACTGGGGCTGTAACGGTGGTAAACCCTGTCGATGCAGGCAACCAGGCCAAAGGAAATGTCAAGGGGCAGCAAGGAGATTCTACCCCACACACTCTAGGCTAGGCCTAATAAAATTAAAGGAAGGACCCCAAGGAAAACTCCATAATGACACACAGAAAAACAGAGAAGAAACCCCCAAAGACTAGACCACAGCGAATGACCAGTCTGGGAGAAACATTGGTGGCCCCCTGAAACAACCTTGTAGAAAGTGCAGGCTGTGCAACCGCAGTGTGCCCCCACCAGCCAACCCCCCCCCCCCCCCACTAGGCAAGACATACAGCCTAAGACCGCTGGCTTACCTTAAGGGGCCCGGTACATGTGGAGACTTTTCAAAATATGAAATACAGTGAAAAATTTTAAACAAATCTCCCGTTATTTGGCATCAGCATCGTGAAAATTTCAGCCCAATATGTTAAGAAATGGATTTTTTTACAAATTGTTTACAAAATAAATGCGTGCACGACGGGTGGCAACCGGTACTGATAACGATAACACCTCCAATTTACTGGCAGTCAGGGATAAAGAGATGCAAGCACCTGTTGGATGCACAAGAAAGACAAGTAGTAGTAAGGAGGGGTTTACAAAATGGATATACCGCTGATGCCACCTGGAGGACCAGATTTCACACATAATTATGAGCTAGTTCGTTATTATGTTGTATTCTATTATATATCATATAAATACATTGCCCAATGGCAATGTTTCTTATGTCCCTTTGTACGAAAAGCTGACAAGCACTTTTTTTCTTGTTTTCTCTCCTTTGTTTTTATTCGGATTTTGTTGCGACTTCTACATCTTGGAAAATGCATATCCGGCACTAAGCATGTTAAGTTGGAACGAAATTGGTCACCATGTTATTCAGCCACAGGTGACAGGTGGCAGAAGTTGTGACTTATTTATTTTTTGGCCAATTTATTTACAGAGTTCATACTCTATTCTCTTTTTTATTTAGCTTGTATTGATGAATGAGGACCAGATGAGGGGTCTTATCACTTACATATGGGCAATAAAGTTACTCCAATCAATATATTTCATTATAAAAACATAAGAACATAAGAATGAAGGTAACTGCAGAAGGCCTATTGGCCCATACGAGGCAGCAGCTATTTATGTGTGTGTTTTACAATTATCTCTATATTTTTTTTGGGGGGGGTTATTTTTCTTGACTTCATATCAACACATACTGACCTACCGCTTACACATTTTCCACTACAAACGCTCAGCAATCTTAATTAAAACTTACAAGATATGTCATAAATTAATAGTACTATATTCATTGTAGAGAACTTTAAATGCATTTTTCTCTATGAAGAACATTTTCAACTTTGAGAACTAATAAAAACTTCAGTTTCTGACCGATTCTCACTATTTTTACATATGTGCAAAGTTCTTAGTTCAAAGGTTTCCTCTGAATCGTTTAGTCATAAAGTTTGGAGTTATAAATATTTTGTGTATAAATTTGGCACATATTTGGATGGCCATATTCAAAAAATGCTGTACAGTAAACTATATTCTTAAACAATATTACCATCAGAGGAGAATGAATGTTATATGTCATTCTAAGACCATAATGAATAAAATAACAATTGGTGACATTATAAGGCATTTATAGCAATTTGAAATTGTGAATTATTTTTACTTATTATTATTTTTTTTTAACTTTTTTCTTTTCATGGTATGATGTTGATCCATTAAGAAAAGTTGGAGCATTTACCATGGAGATTATGCACAAAAAAGAATTAAGTGTGTTTGAGGAAGTTTCAGTGTACTCTTCAGAAAGTTTCCGTTTCCGGGCCTCTTAAGGGCGAGGACCACCCGAAGGGAGGAGGTCCACTAAGATTCGGGCATTTCCCGAAGGCCCCAGGGAAGAGAATCCTGACCATACAAGGGTGCACAGGGGAAATAAACCCTGAGCTCATGCAGCTCCGCTACACTAAAACTTCTGGCATATGCACACTTTCGTGTAAAAACACTGCCTAAAAGGCAAGAAAATGCCAAGTAAAATGGGAAAGAGGAGCTAGAGCAACACGTCTACCAGGTAAGCACATCTGTAAAGAACTGAAGAATGTCAGCCAGGGTTCCCCAGGCCGGCTCCCTCCTACCCCCAATGAGCGGGGAGGTGGAGTTAACTAGCTGGGAGCTAGTTTCACTAAGTTTTGGTTGTTTCTTTTATTATTGGGGAGTTCTTTTGGCACTTGGGGGACTTTAGTTGCATTTTTAAACCAGCCAGAGGTTTGTTTTGATTCACCTATCTTTCTGGGTGCCTTCCCTGGTGATATCAAAGATGATATTCTTTAAATCTAAAGTGATCCCATCACTCCCTGCACCTCTCAAGAGGGGGGCCAGGTTCTGGCTCGTGATCCCTGGTAGGCAAAAAGAACTCCGCATCTGATGACACTAGGTTGTATGGCACTTAATCAGTAATCAGTGTATTAAAAGATTTATTATAAAAATCTAATATACTTCTCAATCCACATAACCGACCCACCTCAATGAATGAAACAAGATGCTGAAACTACTTTTTAGGGCAATTTGATAAAACTTGCCTTTAGCAGTGAATGAGTATCTTTGGGAAAGTACAACCTCCTATCGCAGCCAAAAGTTTTAAAAGGACTGAACTAGAGTCAAGAGGTAGTCATGGATCAACAACAATTTTGCTTCATAAACTGTTCAATATTAAATACTGAGAAAACATTAGAAAGTTCCCTTTTGAAAACAGGGTGGTAGATGGTTGGAACAAATTAAGTGAGAAGCTAGTGGATGCCAAAACTGCCAGTAAGTAGTTTCAAAGCGTCACATGATAAAACCGGACAGACGGGACACCCCAAGCGTAGCTCTCATTCTGTAATTACACTTAAGTACATTTATACTTGAGGCTGAATTTTCAATGAATGCTAAGAGATCAGGACCTTTAGCACTAGTTACTGACTAGGTAGCTAGGCCTATATCAACCATTTTCAAAGGAGTTTCATTAGTAGAGCTCTGCATAAACACCCGTATTATAATCTAAATTATAACCACCTTACTTTGAACAATATTGCATAACATTCCAATAACTTATAGTAATGTACTGTACAGCATGACACTGGAGTAGACAGCTAGAGAGGTGCATTATGGATAATGATTCTGGCTGTTCAAGACCAATACTAAAATTGGCCAAATTTAGTCTCCAGAGACCAAAAATAAATATTTCCTAATCAATAAAAAATGCCACCAATGAATGCTACCTTCTTTATTATTATTTAACCTTAACAGTCAATGGTTACCAAGAAATGAGTTGCCAAACATGGATGTCCAGTATCTAATTCTGGACGTTTGTTTCTGTTGATGGACTGGGCATAGCTGCAGCACTTTGCTGTAGGTATCCTGTCAATCCAGCTAGGCCCATGGGAAGCGAAAAAATTAAACACATGTAGTCACCATTAAAGCTTACTGACACACCCTACTACTACATTTTGTAATAGTTCAGTAGTTGCTGAAAATTTTCCACAAAGCGCTGGGACAGCTGACACCTCTGAATACTAGTCTATAAACACAGATGAGGTCAAACATTTAACAGCTTGATCTGTTATTCTAGTATTGTTGTCTAATAGTATGGAAACAGATGAAGGCATAATATAGACTATAATATACATGGTTATAAAACTCTGATAAAATTCCCTAATGAATGGGATATCTCACACCATCTGGATACCAGTGACATGTATCACGACGCTTCATTATGAGATGAAACTCCACATGTCATCATTTTTGGTTACCTACAATGGCAATGCATATACAGTAGTGTTTATGCCAGTGTCATTTTATAGAACACTTAATTTTGTATTCATATAATTTACAATAAACTTTTGTCACTAACTTTGTGTCCAGTGACCAACAGTGTAGCCACTGGCTGTAGCAACACTTGTTCTCAGCCACACTACTTTGTTTTGCAATACAGCTTCTTTCTGTTTTGCAATACAGCTTCTTTCTGTTTTGCAATACAGCTTCTTTCTGTTTTGCAATACAGCTTCTTTCTGTTTTGCAATACAGCTTCTTTCTGTTTTGCAATACAGCTTCTTTCTGTTTTGCAATACAGCTTCTTTCTGTTTTGCAATACAGCTTCTTTCTGTTTTGCAATACAGCTTCTTTCTAAGTGTCTA